>NW_004949096.1:17163678-17182806 GCF_000317375.1 Microtus ochrogaster | reverse complement strand
ACGCACACACACACACAGGCCAGAGGTCAGAGAGGCAGATGTTCTACATGACAGAACATGAACTGAGACCTAGACACCCACACGCTCGTTATATAACTTCAAAGACATCAATCCTCTCCTGTGAGTCCACCGAGCTTCTATGTCCTCTATAAATGGTGATGCAGTGTCCAGCCCCCTGCAGCAGCACACTAATAATCCAGCTCCTGAGACAGAGTCAGAGATTGTTTTCTCTCTATAGATGTGCAACTAACTACTAACTGCTGTTATTAGCAACAAGTGGTGAACCTGTACCGAGTGCTGACCACATTTGAAGTGTATGTATGTGTGTGGGAACACACATTCCTCTCTCTGCTTGTTCCGCCATGGAGGAGCCTCTATCGAGTATACACTTCCAGCCTTGTGCCCAGCCCTGCCCTTCTTCAGTCCCTGCCCCAGATCCAAGGGTAGCTTATCTGATGGACTCTCTGGGAGACACACTAGGCTTGCTAGGCCAGGCTCCCCTGGTGAAGAGCCAGGTTGTCAGTAGAAAGAAGCCATCCTGGTGTTATCTGCTCTTGCCACCTGGTCCTACAGCGGGGCAGGCTCCCGACAAATGCCATCTGTATCCAAACAAGTGACTCTCCTGGTTCCAGAATAGACAGTGTGCAAGCCCCAGGTCCAGATCTAAAGCCATTTCCTACATAGACTTTCACATATGTTAAACTCACTTAGCCCTCATTCGACGCCCTGGCTCAGAGAGGCAATTAAGCAAGCTGTCCTTGTTGACTGCTGGTGACAGGCTCTGTGAAAAGCACCTAGCTTTCGGTTGGGTCACACCTCTGCTACCTGTGATAGTCTCACCCATATCTGGTGTTGGTTACCCAATCAGGCTGTGGCCCAGGCACTCCCTGGGAGTCGCCTGAGTCTTAACAAGCTGATATGTTCTTCAAACCCACACTCCACCCCTCCTCTAAAAAACAGGATTGATGAACAACCAAAAACTCAATGTGACTTCAAGTTTACACAATCCATTTTCTTAATTTTGTTGTGTGTGTGTTCATTTTTTAAAATTGAATATCAAAATAAGTTGAGCTTCTGACATAAGGTTTAGAAAATAAGAAAATTTTAAAAAGAAATAAATGTTTCCAATATGCATATTTTGATATGGTAATGGGCATATATATTTACTTGGGGTGTTTAGTTATCTACTATATATATGGGTGTTTTGCCTATATGTACATAAATACACTGTGTGTTTATGAGGCATCCACAGAGGCCACAAGAGGAAGTCAGATCTCCTTGGAACTGGAGCTGCAGACAGGTGAGAGCCACCATGTGGGTGTTAGGAACTGAACCCAGGTCCTTTGCAAGAGCAGTAAAGTGCTCTTACCTCCTGAGGCAGCTCTCCAGCCCTATTTGGTGGTTTTTCTTTTGATGTCGTTACATTCATTTATTTGTTCATTCATTCTTTCAGTGTTTGTGTGTGTATGTGTGTGTGCACATGTATGTGTGTGTAGGCACAAAAGTGGAGGTCAAAGGACAACTTTTGGAAGTCAATTCTCTCCTTCCACAATATGTGGCTTGAACTCAGCTCATCAAACTTGGGAGCAAGCTTGCAGGCTGAGCCACCTCTCCATCCTGCTGTGCACATTTAAACAGGTGTTTATCTGCACTGGGGCCTTGGTGAGGAGTCATGGGGGAGCAGCCCCTACCACTGTGTGCCTGTAGAGCCTCCTGGCAGCGATTGAGCTCTGACAATCTCCACCTTCCTCCTGGGCTGGCTCAATGCAGGCGTCAGGCCAGCATCCAGATGCCCTCTCCCTGGGAAAAGCTCTGCTCTGCCTACAGTGGCCTCACATGTGCCTGGATGACAACAGCCCCACAGAGCAGCTGCGGGATGACAGCTAACAGTCTGGGAATGGCTGCAGCTTGTCTGAGGTTTCACAACAGGTCTTAAGGACAAGCTGGAGTATGAAGCCAACTGCCTGGTCTTTAGATTCAAGGCTGCCTTGAGGCTCTGGTCTGCCAGAGACTGGAGCAATGGCCATAGCAGCAGGTATGGAGACAGCACCTAGCAGGAGCCAGCACTGTTAGAAATCTTTCACGAGCATTAGCTCTTATGTCTTTGTCAAACACACAGTGAAGTGAGCATCGCTGTCCCTTGGTGCCTGCAAAGGACTCCAAATCTGGGCATGGCCAGAGTCTCTTGTGAACAGTAGTGCAATGTGGATAGCTGGAGCCCATCCAGTGCACCTTGAGCTATCACTACTGTCACCCTGCATCACTAATGACAACTCCACAAAGCCTGCCCACAAGACAGTTTCCCCCAAACACACCAGGTCTACAGCTAGGCAGAAGTGAAAGCCCTACCTTAGGGATGGTTAATTCTAGCTGCCAAAGTGACAAGATCACCTAGGAGACCAGACTCTGGGCTTGCCTATGAGGGATTATCTAAATTGGGTTAATTGAGGTGGGAAGAAACACCCTGAGTAGGCAGCACCAACCCACAGCCTGGCGTTTCAGACTCCAGGAAAAGGAGGAAGCTAGCTACTTTCGCATAAGCCGCTGCTCCCATAGTATCCCCACCATAGCAGATTGTATCCCTTCAAACTGTGAGCCAAAATACACCCCAACCCACCCCGCTTTAAGATACTGTTTATCCAGAATTCTGTCATAGCAACAAGAAAACAATGACAGCACAATGGGCAACCTGTGGCCGTCACCTGCACAGGTACTGACACTGACTGGTACTAGGGGTGCAGATGCATGCCCAAGGTTACACCCAACTAGTAAACAACAGCAGACGCAGACATCCTAGGGATGTCTCCAGCCCCCAGCACTCTGTTCAGTGTTGTGTCAGCCCAAAGCACAGGCCCAGACGCTGAGCTAGCACACACGGGACTCCTACCTTATCAAGGAGAGCTGGGTTGTGGCCCAAAAGGCACAGACACTGTAGCACAGGTCAAGAAAGCCAAGCACTTCCCAAACTGCCCAGGTGGTCTGTGGATGATGCCTGGCCTGGGCATCCTGGAGCTTCCTCAGCCCAAGTCCACAAGCAGTAGTTCTGTCCACTGTCAGCTGCTGCCAGGGAAGTGCCTTTGGCCGAGTAAGGGTTCACTAAGGGCTGCAGAGGTCCCTCACTAGGCTAAAACTGAGGAAGCTGGCTTTTCCCCCTCTGTAAAGGCCCAGGCTTCACAGGGAAACGGAAGCCCTGTAGCCCACCCCCCTTCCTGGTGCAGTTTCAAGGTCCTGCTTCCTGAAAGTGTGACCCCAAAGACGTCACCAAGGATCTCACACTGAGCTAAGCCCTACTGAAGTTCCCAAAAGACAACCCTCTTATCAGCCATTTCCTGAGTGTTCACTGTGGGCCAAGGTACATAAATGGGAGGGGGTAATCCCTGCCCAGGAGGCTGTCTATATGAGTCCCTGTCTGTACGCCTCAAACCAGTAGGAAGAACCTAGGAGCACCCGACACTTAGAAATGACTAGTGTCTTGGGACACCCCATGAGTGCATATTGGAGAGGCATAAAAGGCCGAGGAGGAAGGCATACTGAGAAATGTCCCTGGTGGAGCTGGAATGAGCTAACCAGATGCAGACCCTAACTACACTCAGCCATTCAGCATCTGCCCAGCGCTTTTTCCCATACAAGTGTTTGTGGGGTCCTCACACCACCCCACGAAGCCATAACCACCACTATCATCACTTTCCTGGTTCAGAAACTGAGGCTCAGAAACAGTTTCAGAGCTGGGACATGGAGCCCGAGGGTGCAGTGCTGAGCCACGTGACATGATATATGCTCAGCTCGATCAGGTAGAATGGGGTGTACAGACCAGGAGGCGGGACAAGCCAGGCAGAGAGCACTGCTCAGCCCTCTGGACTGAGCTTGGGCCTTGTATGTGCGTGCTGCCTGAAAACGAAGTAATGGCTGGCTGACAGCAGGGCCCGGAAGAGATGCCCAGAGAGGACTTCTCTCCGTTCCCATGTGGACAAGCACGAGAGCTAGCCCCCATTTGTCTCCGCTCTTCTCAGCTGCTTCTGCGCATCAGCCTACGTGTGTCAGCTGCTAACAGGAAGCTCACTGTGGTGCTGGGGGAGTCCCAGGAGTGAGTCAGGAGTAAGTCAACTGGACAGACCCCAGCTGGACCCTGAGGGCACTGGCTTCAGGGAGGCTCCTCTCAGCAGGACAGCATCAGCAGCTGAGGGGCGGGGAAGGACATATCTAGACCACTGGGCCCTGTTTACCTCTGGGCTTCCCTTTCAGGCTTCTCAGACTCATGCTGGCCCTTTCCTGTGATTAAACAGGTCACCTCCCCAACCCCATCCTGTTCTACAGAGGGGTCCAGGCCAAGCAGCCTGGGTTCTCCACATCTACACCCCTTCCGCCAGCTGCCTCTTGCAGAGCCAAATCCCGGCTGTTTGTTGCTAGTGATTATATCATGGCTACAACCCAGCTTCCCACAGGGCAAAGGAAGTGGGCATAATGGTTTAGAGAAGAGGCTAAGGCTAAGGTCTCGATGCAGGAGAGCCTGCAGGCTCCGGACATTTTAAATCCAAAGCAGTGATCAGGACCTAGGCCGCTGGGTAAGGCGGCAGTGTCTTGGGACACCCCCTTCCCCAGTGAATGAAGATCAGACCCTACTTGGCCCTCAGATGAAAGAATTGGGTCCCCAAGGTGGAGGGAGTTGCCAGTCAGTGGGAACTTCCTCTTCTAAACTAAGGGGATGCCCCTGCATGTCAGACTTTAACCCCAGGGAACCAAAAGCCATTCCTTGTGGGAAACTTGTGCCCAAATGGCTGATCTCTCACCCTACCTTCTCGGGGCTGAAGAGGGAATCCTGGGTACTCTTCCTATCCGCTCTGATCAGATGCCCACTGCTGGCTGGCACAGGCTCCCCAACTCAGCCCAGACCTCACTTCTTCACTCAATAGCCTTCATCTTCCTGTGACTGCCACACACTCAGTGTAACCACCTTCATGAGCCCCAGTTGGGCCCCACAGCAGGGCAGGGCAGGGCTATACCCCCTCGCCCTGCTGCATCACCCTTGACCCGCTGTCTTTTCTAGCCTGTAGCCTCCTTCCACCGAAAGTCCCTAGCCTTGTTAGGTCATCTGCTCCTGTATGTCTGGCGCACGCGGTGTCAAGCTTTACATCCCTCCCCTGCTCTCTCTAACCTTCGGTAGCTCTTCTCACTCTGTGATACAAGCCCAAGCTTTTCTTATTGGCATTCAGAGCCTTCTGGGGTTCATCCCCCCAGTATCCCTGCATTGCCCACCCTAAAAGCCCAGCTGCAGCTAGACCAGTGTTTCATTTGGGGGGTCAAATGACCCTTTCACAAGAGTCACCTAAGGCCATCGGAAAACACAAGATATTTACACTATAACTCATAACAGTAGCAAAATTACAGATATGAAGTGGCAATGAAAGCCATGTCATGGTTGGGGGTCACCATAACATTAGGAGCTGTATTAAAGGGTCGTAGTGTTAAGAAGGGTGAGAATCACTGAGCTGGACCAGCAACCCAGCCATTTCCCCAGAGCTCGCTCAACAGGCTGGCCTTGCCTTTGAGCATCTTCCTCTGCCAGAACACTCTGCACAAACTTCCCAGTCCTGAAGGCCCCAAAGGCCCTTCTCATCCTTTCTTTGACTATCTTGTGTCTCATTCCATGATCCAAGTTCCTTCTCAGATGCTGAGAAACCCAAGGTGAGGGCCCAGTATCGTGCTATTTGCTTGGCATTCAAGGCACAGAATGGGAGTGGTGGTGGGAGGGGTCTCTTTCCACCAGTGTGGCTCCCTCCTCATGGCAGAAAATGCTCATCTAGTGCCACCGAAATGCTGACTCTCAAGGAGCAGGGAGTGTGGGTCCAAGCTTAATCAGGACAAGGAGTACAGGCAGAAAGTCCTGCCCATGTCTCATTCCCATCCCTAACACTGGCTCTGGCTCTCCAGAGTCTCCTCACAGATTATAACACACACACACACACACACACACAGCACCTTCCACGCCTCCTGTGCCCATTCTGCTCCCACAGACCATTTGCTCATCTTACCACAAACTGAGCCTCCAGCCACTAGAGCTTCACAGCGCCCTGGGACTTGCCCTGGACTGATACTGGCGGTAAGAGAGGCTCTCCAGGCAGGGAATGGGTGAGAGTCTCAGAGCAGCTCAGGATGAGGGCAATGCCAGCCAGGTCCCTTCGAGAACGCACATCTACATCCTCAGCTCTGTTGGGTATGCAGTATGGACTCTTTTGGGGGTCTTTAAATTCAACACTCATCAACCCCATGCAATGAAATGAACTCAGGCACTCTTTAGTTCATGTACAACAGAACAAGGTGATGTGGCTAGTGGCTGTTTCTGGCTCTGGTGAGGTCAAGGAGGAGACAATGGCAGCTACCCATCAGCCCTTCAAACCAAGATGAACCCCCAAAATAAGTAGGTTTATTTCCCAGAAGAAAGGCAACCTATCACCTGCCCACTGACATCACAGGAGCCTCTCAGTGAGGTTTCTGGGCCACCAGTGTCTTGTCAGGCATTGCGCACACGGTTTCATTTAGTTCTTTGCTGCTACTGTCAGGTCGTTTTCCCCAACGTCACGGATGAGGAAACTAAAATTTGAAGGGGAGTGGAATTTAAATTGGCTGAGTCCCAAATCCTTGACACAGCCAGGACCCAGGGACCCCCACCACTATCAGGAGTGGAGCCGCTTCAGCACAGGTACCTTAGCCTGGGCACAGCAGGGGGGCCTGGCTAGATTCTAAGCAGGTTTTGTAGGGTTTCTCCTTTTACTTTGCATTCACCCCAAAAGTGCTATTCCTCCACCAGCTCACCTGGAAAAGCCTGGCCGTTTCCACTGCGAGCCCGAGTGGAGCGCTCAGCAGTTAGAAGGAAGGAAAGAATGTTAATTGCTCTACTTTGGAGTCCTGTCGTGGGACTCAGTAACTCAAGGTGACATATCAAGTCATTTTTCTCAGTGGCATTTTGCTGCTGAGGTCTAGCGCAATCTGAATGCGGGTGGCCTCCCGCATCGCAGTGCCTGTCACCTGCTAGCCCTTACCTTCCAGGGCTTTGGTGAGAAAGGGCACTCAGGGAGCACCAGGCTCACTTCTGTCAACTTCCTCCTTCTGGAACCCGAGTAGCTCAGGGTTGGGGGCAGGGACCGGCCTAGGGCCACAGGGCTGGTGTGTGGCGCAGCTAGAACTAGGGAGTTCGGGACTCGGAGACGAATCTTTCTCAGCCCCTAACTGCTCCGGTCTATTACCTGTTGCCAAGCCAGCCGCGAAGGCTGCAGAAGTTTGCTTCCAGTTGTCCCGCCCCACTCCAGGCCCCTCTTACCTGCTGTCTCTGTTCTGGCTATACGCTTTTAGTCCGGCTTCTTGAACTGGCGCCTCAGTCCGCGTTTGACTGCGCAGCTTGGTTCAATCCTTCCACTTTTCCCCGCCACCCCCTTCCTGAGTCTGTCCACAAACTCAACGGCCTTGTCAGGCCACGCCACGCCCCCGACACCACGCCCTCGACACGCCCTCATACTGCTCCTTTGGGGCCTGCGGGAGGTAGCACCAAGCTCCGCCTACCACGGCCTCCAGGTCCAATCAAACGGACACACCCTGGGCTGCCCTTTGCCAACCCTCAGCTCCGCCTCCAGCCCTGCAGTCTGCAAGCAGCGCTCTTTCCTGTCCACTAATAGCCTGGAGGTGAGGCTATGCGAGCGGTTTGCTCCGCCTGCTTTGGGCCTCCAGAGGATAAAGCCTGCCCTGGAACCCAAGTCTCTGCATTGTTTTCTGTGCCCTTCCAGCCTCTAACAGCCCTGCCTAATAGTCCTTTCCCCTGCAGTCTTCCTCATCCTTCCCAGGTCCCTCCTAAGCAGCTGGCGGTCCTCCTAAACCCTTCGCTCAATCCCTTTCTCCAACGGTTTACCCCCGGGCCTCCAACTGGGAGGCCACGCCCCATCTCTGCTCCTCCCCAAAGGTTCTCTGCTTCGCCCTGATCTTGTTCCCCCTGGCAACCCCTGCTCAGGGCTGCAAGCCTCGGGCCCCCACGCTGGCATTCTACGACCTGGCTTATCCTGGCGCAACCCGGGAATGGCTTGGGAGCGTTCACGTTCCAAGACTAGGACTCCATGTGGAGACTGCCAGGACCCAAACACTTTTTGAAAATATTAATAGCTACCAATGGTTGAACCCTTGCTGATTAGCCAAGACTGTGAAAGCCGTGATCTTTGAGTTCTACTAATGGACTATTTTCCTTGAGCCCATTTTACAGATGAACAACCCAAGATTTAGAAAGATGAAGTAAGTCATGGGCTAGAGTCTAACAGCATAGTCACCCTAGCTTTCTTGGATTTGGGCCCTTGAAGAAGTGGCCCAGGCCAGCCAGCCATAGTACAGCAGGTTGATGAGTACTTAGCAGGAGAGGGTTGAAGGCCTGAGTCCTCCATGGCTGTCTTCTCCCTTTAGAAAGTGGGCTACAAAGATCTCCAGAAGTCTGCACACCCTACCTTGCATGTCCAGACTGTGGACAAGCCTTAGGCATGTTGTCCAGACCCCTTAACCTGTGCGCTGGCAAAGCTTGCAGCAGCAGGCATTTGCGTCTCAGAACAGCCGCTGTGGAGGGTATGAAGGAGCCTGCTTCGCAGGAACCCAACGCATAGGGAACGCTGGATGCCCAGAGGTTGGCAAAAGCTCTGTCCTCACCCCCAGAAGCGCCACCATTGCCTGGGAACTTGTTAGGAGCATGTTTGGAGTTTGAGACATCCCAGAAGAACAGAGTGAGAAACTACAGTGGTTTGTTTTTACAAGGTATCCAGATGATTCTGAGTTAGCTTTGAGTTTGAGAGCCACTACTTGAAATAGATTAACACTTAGGGACTAAGACTCACAGGACCGAGGTAGACCTGGCAGCTGTGTAACCCAGGGCAAAATAAAGTACTTAGAATTTGCCTGTAAGAACTAGAGACTAACATGCCAGGTGATTGTGGTGCACACATTTAATCCCAGCACTTGGGAGGCAGAGTCTGGACTAACAGCCAGGTATTCTGGCTCACACCTATCCCAGTATTCAGGGGGTAGAGTCAAGAGGATCAGGAGTTTGGGGCCAGCCTTACCCACACAGCAAGTTTGAGGTACTACATGGGCTGCATGAAATCCTGTCTAGAAACAAAAAAGAAACAAAAGATAAGTAACAAAATTATTAATGTTAATTCTGAGGGTAACCCTTTGAAAATAAAAAATTATTTTCTTTTGACTTGGTTTTTTGAGACAGGGTCTTGTGCAGCCCAGGCTGTCCTCAAATTTTGCTTCTCCTCCAGCCTCCCGAGTGCTGTGCTTAAGGATATGAGATACTGCTCCTGACTTGGGGATAAGGAGAGATGGCGTTCACTGAGATGTTGACTGAGTTTTCTGTCTGGTCCAGTCCCGCAACTGTTTAGTCCCAAAGAAACACACAGAGGTCTACATTAACCATAAACTGGTTGGCCTTCTTATAACTCTTATAGCTTATATTAGCCCATAATTATTGTCTGTGTCAGCCATGTGGCTTGGTACAGCAAGGCCTTCTCATCATTCTTCCTCTGCATCTGGGTGGCGACTGCAGACCGACTCTTCCCTCTTCCTAGAATTATCCTATTCTCATTGTCCTGCCTCTACTTTCTGCCTAGATACTGGCCAATCAGCATTTTATTAAACAAGTACAAGAAACAAATCTTTACAGGGTAAAACCATTGTCAGAAACCTCTGTCAACAATGTCACCCAACGTGAGGCAACTGCATCCACATAAAACCTGAGAGGGTTTGGGAAGGAATTCTAGACACAAAAAGAACAGAGTTAAGCATGGCCTCATGGCAGCATTTTCTTGGGTGTTCTCTGTTTGCTAGAGGCAAGCACATCTCATTTAAGAGAGATTTCCTGATTCTGCTTTAGCTGCAAAAATCTTGCAGCTCTTTTAAGAGGTCCCACCATGAAACACTTAATTGGTGTTGATGAATAGCCAACCGTATGCTTTTTGGTGGTGGCAGGGACCTTGAAACTTCATAAAGTTGTGACAATAAACATGGTCCCAGCCAGTACCTCTGCCATGAGGGTAGACTCTCAGAAAGCTAAGGAATAGGGTGTATCCAGTCATCAAAGCCACAGCTTTAATCCTAGCCATATTGCCTAGCAAATTAAAAACTCATGTGGTCAGAAAAAGAGAGATATACAGTAAAGAGAGATTCAAAGATGAAGAAAGCCTCTAAATGGTTAACAGTGTGTTTTAAAATATATGTAGGCTTGGGAGAGAAAAGAAAAAAAGACAAAGTCCTTAAAATAAAAAAGAAAGAAAGAGTAGTCAGGTGTGGTGGCACACACTTTTAATCCTAACACTTGGGAGGCAGAGGCAGGAGGATCTCTGTGAGTTCAAGGTGTGGTAGCACACACCTTTAATTCCAGCACTTGGGAAGTGAGTTAAATGACAGCCTGGTCTACAGAGTGAGTTCCAGGAAGCCAAAGATACACAGATAAACCCTGTCTCAAAAAACCAAAAATTAAAAAGAAAAAGAAAAATAAGAGAGTTTAAAATAAAGCCACATAAAGATGGAAAATACACAGAGAGTCTGGATACTGTATGTTATTGTGTTGTATATGAATTGTTTGAATGCTGAAGAAGAAGCAACAGCTGCTAAAAGATATTTGATTATAAATGCTGCTAGATTAATCTAAGATAGGTATTTTGAAAATGCCTTGACTTAAAAATTGGAGTCAAAAGATATGCTACTTTGGGGAAGAGGTTTTGTTTTTGTTTCCACAGGAACTGAGAGGCTGTGGATTCATTCTGGGCTAAGAAAAATCAAGTTTGATCAAGGAAACCCCAAAATCTCCGGTAGAAGATGGCCAGATGATCCAACGTTTCAGAGGACCTCTGTTGGAGTTTCCTCTGAGTTCTACATCCAGAACAGTCAAGACTGCTAGCTGAGATGATCAAGCCTCACAGGACTTTCTAGTCAGGACTTAACTGTAATTAAAAATTTTCTTTAGGTCCATATAAGATTATCAGTGCCCAAAATCAGCAGGAAGCAGCCTGGAACACTATGCCCACATCCCCCAAAAATGCATTATGGGTGTTTTTCTTTGTTTAGAGTGTTGGCTACAAGTCATGTGGATAATGGTAAGGAAGAAAGATAAACAAGGAAGATTTGATTCAGAGTTCTTGTTTTGAAAAAAAGGGAGGGGGAAGTGCTGTCAGACAATGGTTTTACCCTGTAAAGATTTGGTTTTTGTACTTGTTTAATAAAATGATGATTGGCCACTAGTCAGGCAGGAAGTATAGGTAGGGCAACCAGGCAGGAAGTAGAGGAGGGGCAATGAGAACAGGAGAATTCTGGGAAGAGGAAAGTCAGTCTGCAGCCGTCACCCAGACACAGAGGAAGCAAGATGAGAATGCCTTGCTGAAGAAAGGTACCAAGCCACATGGCTAACACAGACAAGAATTATGGGCTAATATAAGTTATAAGAGTTATAAGAAGCCTGAGGTAATAGGCCATCCAGTTTATGATTAATGTAGACCTCTGTGTGCTTCTTTGGGGCTGAACAGTAGCAGGACCAAGTGGGAAAGAAATCTCATGCCAACACCAAGAGTTCAGCCTGGTGTGTGGACTAGCCAGGTCTGGTGGTATAAGCTGAAGTCCCACACTTAGGAGGCAAAGGCAGGAGCATTATGAGTTCAGAGTCATCTAGGCTGTCTCCAAAATGGGTAATGAATTAATTAAAGAATTTATATACCTGAGTTTAGGAAACAGGCTGGAGAGATAACTCAAGGGTTATGAATGCTTGATGCTCTTCCAGAGAACCAGAGTCTGGTTTCAGCACTTCCATTGGGAAGACCACAGCAGCATGTAACTCCAGCTCCTACCCACCTAAAATCTTCTTTCTGCTTCTGAGGCCACCTTTGCATGTGCAGCATGTACACACACACACACACACACACACACACACACACACACCACGTAAATTAATAAATAAACACACAAATAAATAAAAATAATCTCAGGGACCTTTCCTGAGACAACAGCCATTTATTCTATAAGATGCCAAGATCTTATCAAGTTCCCAGACACTGTGGATGCTACCAGTGCAGAGACACAATGAGAGACTAGGTATGTTACTATGTCCTGGGTTGGGCGCTAAATCTTGATCCTGTCCAACCTTTGCCAAATGACCATAAAACATCATTCCCTCCCATCCTGCTTGGGGTTCTGCCTTGATCTCCATGATAGGATGTTTGTGATGGTGATTCACAGACCGCTGCTGTGTGACAAAACTTTTACTGGGGTGACCAACACACACATCAACTCACCGCAAGCAGGGAGCTCACAACAGACCAAAGTATAAATGCCACCAAAGTCCAACTTGGTGAAGCAATGAGTTTTATTGGGGTTACTTACTGGAATATGGGTGAGGGGGTTACTTACATGAGCAGAAATGACTCATAGACAGCTGCGTTACCACAGCCTACCCCAGCATGAGTGAATTTAATTGAGGCTGGCTTACAGTTTCAGAGAGTTAGTCCATTATCAGCACGGCCCATAATATGAAGGCACACAGGCAGACATGATGTTGGAGAATTTGCTTAGAGTTCTTACATCTGTATCCATGCCCATAAGTGTGTGGGCACCCAAGGAGGCTAGAAGAGAGGGTCTGATCTCTTCAGATGCAATTTTAAACAGTTGTGAACCATTAGATTGTGGGAACTGAACCCAGGTCATCTGCAAGAGCAAGTATAAGCTTTTAACTCGCAAGTCATCTCTGCAGCCACTGGGAGTTTATTTGTAACAGATATTCCTGTGGTCTTTTACTAGGCATTTTGTCTGTTATGAACCATACACCAAAGTGAAGTTACGAATATCTCTAAGACAGAGATTTCAAATATCCAGCCTTTATGTAGTTACTGCAAAGCAGCCTGCCATTTTTGCAGTAGATGGTGGAGACCATTATCCACAGCCCTCGTGCTCCTGTGTGAGAACCGCTGCATAGCAAAGCCAGTATAGAGGAGGCCCGTGCTGTGTGCCTTTTGGTGGGGAGACAAAACGAATGTCACCTCAGTTCAGGCATCCACAATGCCAGACCAAAGGAGCAGATCCAGCAGTCTGTGTTGTAGGGAGAGGGCCTACTTGTTCTTCCTGGCCACCCGGCTAGCTAAGCCCTGAAATAACCACAAGGAAATTATATTAATTAAATCACTGTTTGACCCATTATCTCTAACCTCTTATTGGCTAACTCTCACATCTTGATTTAACCCATTTCTATTAATCTGTATATCATCACGTGGCAGTGGCTTACCGGAAAAGATTCGGCATGTCTGTCTCTGGCGGCTCCAAGGCATCTTCCTCTTACTCCACCTCTCTTCCTCCCAGCATTCAGCTCTGTCTTCCCCACCTACCTAAGTTCTGCCCTATCAAGTAGGCCAAGGCAGTTTCTTTATTCATTAGCCAATGAAAGCAACACACAAACAGAAGGACCTCCTACACCACATCTGGGAGAACCAATGGGTCTCTTGGAGTTACTCCAGGAAGCACAAGTGACCTCAGGCAGCTACAGCATCACCCAAAAGTCCTTCAAAGCAGGAGTAACATCTCATGAAGGCTGTATCCCTGGACTCCCAACAGGCTGACTGCTCCACCAAAGAGTCTTTCCTCTCCCTAACAAGGTTACTGTGGGGAGGGGCCTTGAGAATTCTGGTCATTGTGAGGCCCACAAGCCTTGGACACTTCCTTAGCTTTCTGAGTCTTCTGAGCCTCCTTCTTCCCTTTGAGAGGGAATATTTCAGTTCAGAGGAAACAGGTATACAAACTCCCCTCAATGATTTCATGTCCAGATCACCGTCCACCAGAGGTGAGTGGGAAAGTACTGGGGAAGGAGAAACAGGAAGAACAGCCCTCACACTAACGGGGGTGGAGTACACAATAGTAGGTCAAACAAAGCACTCTCCAGTCAGGGTTGATCATGGGTACACAATCCCGGCACTCTGGAGGAGACAGGGCATCCTGGTCTACATAGGGAGTTTCAGGCCATCAACAAAATAAAAATCTCTAGTAGACCTCCCCCACCCCCGAAAGCCAGTGGTGGGGACATAGACTTCTGTTGTCAGCTTTAAAAACTTGGAAATTGCCAGAAGGAGGTGGTGCATGCCTTTAATCCCAGTAGTTAGGAGGCAGAAGTGGGTGGATCTCTGTAAATTCAAGGCCAGCCTGGTCTACAGAGTGAGTTCCAGGACAGGCCCAAAGGTACATAGAGAAACCCTATCTTGAAAAACCAAAAACCAACCAACCAACAAACAAAAAACCCCAAACTTGAAAATTTCACATTAACATTTAACTATGTGTCTTTTGGTGATGGGAAAAAAGGGCCAAGTATCTTGATGTGAGTTGGAACTGAGCAGCTGCTGGACAGACCTGGGCTGCAGCTAGACAGACCTGGGCTGCAGCTAGACAGACCTGGGCTGCAGATGGCCACACACCAGGCCCCTGATGCACCCCATTGACTTGTCTTCTTTCTGTCCCCTGCCAGGCTCCTTTGGGGACATGAGTTCCTATGGAAATCCATGAGTACTGGTTGGCCTTCCTATTGCTTTATTCAGCCTTCTGGTGTGAGATGGCTCTAGCCCATAGTGTTTTCTTATCATGTGATCTTGAGCATTGGCCCCTGAGGCTCCCTCTGTGCTAGTTTCTCCACCTGTGAGCTGTCGCAGTTTACATGAACCCTTTTTCCTTCTATAAAAATGAAGTTATATATTGCCCCCTGGTGTCCATAGTTGTCAGTGCAGCCGGTCAAATGCCCTGGAGAAAAATCAAAGATGAAAAGTGGTTCTGGAGTGGGGGAGGAGAGAAGTGAAAAGATAAAAGTTTGTGTTTCTGTGTGTGTTGACACCTCCCTGAACCAGTCAGGGTCTCAGGTTAGTCCCTATGACCAGGGGATCAGGAGAAGGAATTCAGATCCCACACAAGGACCCAACATCAGGCCTTCTCCCTGTGTCAGGCCTAGGGGCTTGTATTCACAAGCCTGTGTGGCTGGTGCTGGGGACCTGGTGCCTGGTGCAGACTCTTCACGGAGCAGTGCTGGCCAAGGAAACGCAGCTACAGACTAATTCACGGCTCTGCAAGCACTCAAGCTTCTGGGGGCGAGGAGCTGGATCAGAGAGGTACATCAAGCTCAGGATGCAGGGGAATATCCCTATCCACAGTGCTGGCCTGATGTGACCCTGTCGCTGTCCCCCTCTCTGGCTGCAGCCTTAGGAGGGAAGTTTGTAAATGTGGGGAACTGCTGTGGTGATTGCCTGGCCCAGTCAAAGGGTCTGGGAAGACCTTGGAGAGGCACTTGATTCCCAGCATTCATTTCTAGATCCCAACCTGGAGAAGAGTCTGCAGGAGGGCAGCGAGGCTTCTGCGTCCAGACAGGCATCCGGGGAGCCTGGAGCTCATGGTTGTTCTCCTGCCACTGTCTTCCACATGCAGTGAAAGGATGCCAGGCTTGTTTCCATGGCCGTCTCTATCCGTACTTAATTAAGGACTTTGCTTTACGGAGGAGAAAACAGAAATTAGAGGAAATAATCCAGTCTTGACAAGGTCAAGCAGCTTGGCTCTGATGGAGGTGGCATTCAAGTCCAGGCACCTTGACTCCAGGGCCTGTCTGCTATGCCTGGTCAATTACTCACTGCCTACTGTGACTGATGTCTGACAGCTCCTGGGTCCCCAGAGAAGAGATGTATACAGAACCAGTTAGCCACAGACTCCCGAAGCTGTTGGTAAAATAAATCATTTTCTTTTTAGGGAGAAATTCATCTCAGGTATTTTGTTAGAGAGAGAGAGAGAGAGAGAGAGAGAGAGAGAGAGAGAGAGAGAGAGAAAGCTGACTAACATGGGAGGCCTGACTCCAGCCCTCAAAAAAGCCAAATCAAAACCTTTGTCTTGTACATTGATCTATGTCTGTCCTAGGTCCTCCTCTTGGAGCCCCAGTCTTCTTGTGAAGCAGGGAGAACAAACTCAGCATCACAGAGGAATAGGCAGGTGAGTGAGGCACAGCCAAGGCTTCGGGCTTTAGAAGCAGGATGAAGTTCAAAAGGAGAGACCTAATGAGAGTGATGGCAAGGGTGATGGGGGCTACGATGATGGCAGTGATGGACATGGGCATTTCTGCGGGTGATGGTGGGGATTATGCTGCCCGTGGGAGAAGACAGTGATGGTGGCTAGTGATGCCCACAGTGGTAGAGGTGATGGCAATGGTGATGATGATGGTGCACTGTGGTGATGGTGGTGCCTACTGTGTTGATGATGGTGACCACTGTATTGATAGTGGTGATCACTGTGTTGGTGGTGGTGACCACTGTGTTGATGATGGTGATGACCACTGTGTTGATGATGGTGATGACCACTGTGTTGATGATGGTGATGACCACTGTGTTGACAGTGATGACCACTGTGTTGATAGTGATGACCACTGTGTTGGTGGTGGTGGTGACCACTGTGTTGTTGGTGATATGGCAGGGGTGGTTAAATGCTGGTATGATTATGAGGTACTAAGGTCCTTCCTGGTAAAGAGTGTGATGATGATTTATAGCATTGATGGAAATAACAGGGATGGAGATGATAGAGCTAACATCGACGATGGTGGTGAGGATGTTAATAGGACAGGGGTGGAGATAACGGAGATGGGGCAGTGATAGAGATGGTAGTGGAGATGGCAGTAGTGATGACAGAGATGATGGCCATAATGTGATGGAGGAAGTGATAAAGACATGCTGGTGAGAGCAATATGGTAGAAGTGGGGATGGCCGAGGTGACAGAGATGGTGGTGATGATGGGGACGATATGATAATTGGGGATTAAAGTGAAGCATATGCTGTTAGTGATGGAAAATTGTTGGCTGAGGTTTCTGTCCCGCCAGGTCCCACAGCCATTCAGTCCCACAGAAACACACAGAGGTCACATTAATCATAAACTGGATGGCCTATTATTTCAGGCTTCTCATAACTCTTATAACTTATATTAGCCCATAATTCTTGTCTGTGTTAGCCATGTGGCTTGGTACCCTTCTTCAGCAAGGCATTCTCATCTTGCTTCCTCTGCGTCTGGGTGACAACTGTAGACTGACTCCTTCCTATTCCCAGAATTCTGTTCTGGTTGTCCCTCCTCTACTTCCTGCCTAGTCACCCCGCCTCTACTTCCTGCCTAGTCACCCCGCCTCTACTTCCTGCCTAGTCACCCCGCCTCTACTTCCTGCTTGACTAGTGGCCAATCAGCATTTTATTAGAATAATGTAAGCAACAGGATAAAAGACCTTTGTCCCACAGCACTGAAGATGATGATGGTGGGGTGATGATGGTGGGGATGGATATGATGGTGGTGCTATAGAGGTGAATAATTTGCATTGGTATGGATCTTGATTTATTGATACAAATTTTAGGTCAATTTTGTTATATGTATATTTCTGCTCTTGATTAAGGAACTGTGTTTGCACAGCTCATTTTAAAATATAATGTATAATTAAGAAATATAGATTAATAGATAATCAACTATAATAGTCAAGCTCATAGTCATGTTATTTAGGTCTTCTAGATGTACAGAAATGTATTTCAGATGGATTGATATTCTTCAGATCTTTCAAGGACTACAGAATATGGCATTTGTATGTTTTAATAACTTAGGACTTTTTGTACAATGGGACACATCTACTCCTGACAGCACCAATTAATTCAAGAGAAAAAGGGCATCGAAGAGGCTTCTTATGGAGTTTGTTTGCCATTTGGGCAAGAAACTCCTCTTGCCTGGACTGCTTGATGTTATGCTGTATGAACTGAACATGTAGGGCCTGCAGAGATATGACTGCTGTACTTGCCTAAAGGTGAGATGGTACTTGGGGTTCCTACTTCATGAAAGAATCTTCTAGACATTCTGCAAGATGCAGAAGAAAGTGATTGACAAATTGCCAATATAGGTAGAACTGCCTTTGAAATTTCCTGCTTCATGGAAAAGTCTGCTGGACACAATGGGCCTGTAGGCTGAAGAGGGATGCCCTAATATTACAGAAGAATTTTGGGTGACTGTCCAGGCAGCGAGATGTCTCTGTCACTTCTAGAGTTTTGGAAGTTGCTTATAATGCACTTCCTGTTTATTTAAATAATATTATTTAATATGCTTCTGGAGTATTTGATAGATTTGAAGAGTAGAACGTTATAGTTTTCCTTAGTTATAATAAAAGATAAAGTAGGTACAAATAGTGTAACTGTAATTCTTGCTTGATACCTGTTTTGTTATATGCAAATTTACTATGTTAAAGTTAAAACCATCCTTTTTATTTAAACAGAAAAGGGAAAGTGATGTGGGTTTTCCCTCTGTATGCTGTGAATACTGATGGAGGAAGGTCATTGGTTAATTAAATAAAGAAGCTGCTTGCCCTGATAGGTTAAAACATAGGTGGGAGGAGTAAACAGAACAGAATGCTGGGAGGAAGAGGAAGTGAGCTCAGACTCAACAGCTCTCCTCTTGGGGGCAGATGCCTCAGACAGAGACGCCATGCTCCTCTCTCCAGGGCGGACGTGAGAACTCTGCTCTCTGAGACACATGCGATGAAGCTCCGACCCAGGATGGACATAGGCTAGAATCTCCCCAGTAAGACCGGTGCTCACAGATTATTAGAGATGGGTTGATCGAGATATCAGAATTAGCCAGTAAGGGCTAGAGCTAAAGGGTCAAGCAGTGTTTAAATTAATACAATTTGTGTGTTGTTATTTCGGGGCATAAGCTAGCCGAGCCAGGTGGCCCGGGGTGCTGGGGACGCAGCCCAGCTGCCCCTATTTCAACAGAATACCATTGGTTAATAATGAAACTGTCTTAGGCTTGCATAGGGCAGAATGAGAGAGGTAGGTGGGAAAAATAAACTGAATGCTGGAAGAAAGAAGGTGGAGTCAGAGAGAAGCCATGTAACCCTGCTGGAGATAGACACTGGAACTTTATCAGGTAAGCCACAGCCTCATGGTGATATACAGATTAATGGAGATGGGTTAGTTTAGGATATAAGAGTTATCCAGAAATACACTAAAGCTATTAGACAAATAGTATTGCAATAATGTGGTTTCTGTGCAATTATTTTGGGAGTCTGGGAATCTGGGAAATAAACACGCT
>NW_004949096.1:17159821-17163383 GCF_000317375.1 Microtus ochrogaster | reverse complement strand
GATGGATATGATGATGGTGATGGATATGATGATGGTGATGGATATGATGATGGTGATGGATATGATGATGGTGGAGATGGATATGGTGGTGGGGATGGATATGATGGTGGGGATGGATATGATGGTGGGGATGGATATGGTGGTGGGGATGGTATGATGGTGAAGTGGATGATGATGGTGAAGGGGCAATGCTCATTTTAGAAGATGTAGGAATGTTGTGGTTTCTGGTAGCATCAACTAGAGTTCTTTTTTTTAGCTCTTCTAGTCTCTTGTTCCCTCTGCTTATCAGATGACATTTGATTTTCCTCCCAGCCGTGTTCTGGTCAGCAGATCCTGGGTACACAGTACCCATCCATTCACCCCGTTTTCTCCTCTGCTGCTTCTGCCCATCAGTTCCTCTTACGTCATCAGTCAGTCACAACACATGCCACCCTTGCCTGGTCACTGACTTTTCTGACCATTATCCTCATCTGCACCAGAACTGGTGGTGCTGCCTGCCTCCTAAGGGCCGTTGGGAGAAATGGATAAACTCTCCGTGTAGGGTGCATGCCGTGCAGAACTGCAGATTGTGCTCTTACAGGGAGTCACTTCCAGTGACCAACGAACACTGGGGAGTGTTTATCTTTTTAGTCGGCACATACTATCTGCTTGTCATACGCTCTTACCACCACGTTTTCTCTTCCCTCACCGCAGTGACACATCCCTAACACTAGCATCCTGAGGCAGCCTTCGCTTTGGCTCCACTACGGCACAGTCCACTACCTCTGGAGGGAGCGACTCCAGCTGTGGAGGTGAGATGGGGATGCCGCAGGTCACGTAACGTCTGTGGTGCAGAAGCAGAGTGAGAAGACTTGCACTGCGCTGGTCAGGGCTGTTACTGTACTAAATCAGCCAGGGGCCACGCCCGTGGAATTGGCATCGCCACTGTCAGGGAGGCGCTCTTCCTCAGTTAAACCTTTCTGGAAGCATCGTCACAGACCCTTTCAGAGTTATGTTTCCAAAATGAGTCTAAGCCCTGTCAAGTTGAAGTATAACCACCAGGTGCAATTGAAGTAGTTGGTCACCTGTTGCCATCACCCCATGCCTCCTGTCGTCCTTCTTCCCAATGCAGCTACCTCCTTCATGTGCACCTCCCTCGGTTTCAGTTAAGGTGGGGTCTCGCTAGGTAGCCCTGGCTGACCTGGAACTCGCTCTGTAGAACAGGCTGGCGTCAAATTCACTCACAGAGAACAGCCTGCCTCTGCCTCCCGAGTGCTGTAGTTGGACTTTACTTTGGGCCACCAGCTCACAAATAATGACACAGAGACTTATTAACTATAAAAGCTTGGCCATTAGCTTAGGCTCGTCACACTAGCTCTTATGACTTAAATTAACCCATATTTTTACTCAGTGTTCTACCACGTGACTGTTACCTCGCTTCCCTCCTGTGTGTCTGACTCGTTCCACATGTTGGTGGCATCTCCTGTGCCCCTGTATCCTTCTCTGCCCAGAACTCCCACCGAGCTCTCCTGCCTAGCTATTGGCCATTTAGTTATTAAACCAATCAGAAGGAGGCTTATGCAGAGACACATCTTTACGGTGTAAACAAATATTCCTCAACATCACTCTCAGCCTGTCTTCATGTTTTTAAATGTTAGAGCTCACATGTGAGAGGAAATCAATGGTTGTTGTCTTTTGGAATCTGACTTATTTTGCACAACATGATGCTCTTCAGTCCTGCTGAATTCTCTGAAAATGTCATAATCTTGTTTTTCAAGACCAAATATAAACTCCACTGTGGGCCGGGTGGTGGTTCACACCTTTAATTCTAGGACTTGGGAGGCAGAGGCAGGCAGATCTCTGTGAGTTCAAGGCCAGCCTGGTCTACAAGAGCTAGTTCTAGGACAGGATTCAAAGAGAAGCCCTGCCTTGACACAAACAAACAAACACTACATTGTGTCCCTGCACCAATTCTCTTCAGTACTTGAGCCTTTGCTTTTCATAATCTAAGTGTCCCTTTGGAACCGAGGGAAGTAGAGAGGGAGAGGGAGAGAAGGAAGGAAGAAGGAAGGAAAAGAGGGAGAAATCAGCATAGGCAGGGCGACAAACAGCAACATGTCATTCTTGTAAATGGCCAACAGATGGCGCCCAAGCCCATTTAAGACGCTGTGCACACAGTGGTCCAGGCTGCCAAAGTGGTGAGATTGTTGCCAGGATAATTCTGCTCCTGAAGTTTGCTGCAGAGCTGTAGAGCGCTGAGCACACCGACTTCTCGCGCGCGCTCCGCTCCCTGAGCCTTCTCAGTTGTGTGACCCACGTAAGTCTCTTGCTCTTTCTAGGATTTCTTTGTGGAACAAGAAAGGCCAGGTCAGGTCTCTCCAGGGTGACCCTCTACTCCCACCCACATCCTGTGTAGAAATTCCTGGGTGAGGAACGAAGACCCCACTCTCAGTGAGATCCTCCCTGCTGTGATCCACAGCATCTCCAATAGCTGGTGCCCGGGCTGGTGCGGGTCTGATCAAATGCAAGCCTTGGTTCTCTACCCCAAATCCCTACTGTACTACATATCCCAGGCTCCCCTCCCCCTCCCCCCCACACAACGTCCCATCCCTCTTACCTTGGAAAGGGTCCCGTGAGGGCCCACAGACTCTGTCCGTCCCCACTGTAAATATGTTTGACAGTAGCCAATGGGCTGGGCCCAGGTTCTTCCTGTCTGCACCTCACCTCCAAGCTCGCCCAACGCCACTCCCCAGTTCCCCGAGAACGGGCTGGGTGTCCGAGGAGGCCAAGCTGGTATCTTGGCCAGTGGGATACCAGCCCAAGATCACCAACCACTCTCTCACTATCCTCCCACTTGTAATTAACTCTAAGCCAGGCCAAGCTGGGGCCTTGCCCACCACCCACTGATCCCAGAAGAGGGTGAAGCCAACTTCCTGAGGTTATGGCTGCCTGCTCTGTTCATGACTGTCCATAAAACACCCTTTTCCTAGCTCTTCATCCCTTGAAGAAGGACCTGGAAACTCCAGTGGTTCTGAATCTGTTGCCATCAGCTTCCCGTTATGTGGCCTGGAGAAAGTCACTTCCACGTCCTCTCTGACTCCCAAACTCCCTTTTCCCCAAGGGGACCTCCAGGGTTTGGTGTGGTGGCACATGCCAGCACCTAGTGTACTGTGTGCCATTGGCAGATTCTCTCTCATTCTTTCAAGTGTTTCCAAATAAAGAAATGGATATTTCTTTTGTGGGATCCAAGGTTCCTCAACCTGATTCCAGCTCACAGGTCTGTACCCTTTGCTATTCTGGGAAACATCCAGCTTTTTTTAGTGTGACATCATTGCCCCCACCTATGTTTTCCCCTCCCTCCTCAGTTTCAGGGGGTGAATGATCATCAGGGCCTTTCGGGGGCTCCAGCATTTGCCAAATGTGTGATAGTTTCTCCTGGTCCAGTGTCCCATCAATAGCTTCTCCTGGTCCCATCGATAGCGTCTTCTGGTCCCATTGATAGCTTCTCCTGGTTCAGGTCCCATTGATAATTTCTTCTGGTCCCATTGATTGCGTCTCCTGGTTCAGGTCCCATTGATAGCTT
>NW_004949096.1:17153750-17159721 GCF_000317375.1 Microtus ochrogaster | reverse complement strand
CCCATTGATAATTTCTTCTGGTCCCATTGATTGCGTCTCCTGGTTCAGGTCCCATTGATAGCTTCTCCTGGTTCAGGTCCCATTGATAGCTTCTCCTGGTTCAGGTCCCGTTGATAATTTCTTCTGGTCCCATCGATAGCTTCTCCTGGTCCCATTGATAGCTTCTCCTGGTTCTGTACCCCATTGATAGCTTCTCCTGGTTCAGTTCCCCATGTGGTGGAAGCAGGCTCAGGATCATTCCCGTCTGTGCCCCTGTGTCTTCCACCTCCCATGTTCTAGCTGTACCTCCCTCTTTTTCTCTGCCTGTGTTCTTCTGTATTAAAGCACCTTCCTTGTTGACTGGCAATGAGACCCTGTGACCCTGCTCTAAACGTTCTGGGTGTCAGCTTAAAAAAAAAAAATCTGTCCTCTAACCCTTTAAGGTTGCATGTGGGTGGGGAAACTGAGGCATAAGGAGATTTAAATAGGTTTAAGGTGATGCTACAAATTAGTGGTACAGCCAAGGTTTCAGTCCAGGTAAACTGGCTTCAAATTCTGAGATTTGGGGGAGCTAAGGCAAAAGATTGTAATCCCAGAATGTGGGAGGCAGGAGGATTGCCATGAGTTTGAGGCCAGCCTGTACTACATAAGGCATGCCAGCTCATCCTAGGCCACAGTGTGAGGCCCTGCCTGGGACACCGAAGGCATTGGGTGTAGTGATGCACACCTGGAACCACACTGGGGAGACTGAGGCAGAGCTGAGGCTAGACCGCTCTACAGTCCAGATCCTGACTGACCAGCAGCTGATAAGCAGATAATAAAATCAAGAAGTTCAAGGAGAGCAAACACTCTGAGGATTCATCCTAAGCACAGATCACTCCCCCACTTCCTGGTCGGTGCTACCAGGCTGACCAGGAGCTGCCACTCCTGTTGATTGTCACTCAAGGAACTCAGCCCTGGTCCAGCCAAGGCTGGCTGCTGCTAGAACAGCAGCTGAAATGCTGCCACCTGGTGATCACATTCGGAACTGCACCATTCCACTTAGGTCGGTTCGTTGTTTTTTTGTTGTTTGTTTTTGTTCCATTTGCACTGTCAGGCCTGATCTCAGTAAAATTAAGATCTAGCCCCACCATTGAGCCACCCAGACTCTCTGGTAACCATCTGCAAGAGTGCAGGTGCTTACCACACCCACCCGATCCTCTGCACAGCTCCAGCCCTGACACCTGCCCACTTCTCCAGGGCATGAGACACTCCCTCCCTGCCTCTGGTGAACCTTCTGGCTCCTTCCTAGCCAGTGTCTAAGCCATTTTCTGGGGTGGAGACACTGTCCTGGCCTACCTATAGAATCGGGGCTGGCACCGCGCCAGCCATCCCATTGTCAACCTTTCCTCTTCCCTTACAGAACCACACAGCACTGGCCTTCTCTCTACCGCTCAAGTGCACCAGGTTGGTGCCTGACCCAGGGCCCTTGCACTGCCTGTACTTCCTTCCCTCTTCAAAGAAGGCCACACATTAGGGTGTCTTCTCCAATGTCATTTATTTAATAAGTGTATTTTATATATCATTTATGTATGCGTGTGCACAGGTGTGTGTGTGTGCGCACAGGTGTGTGTGTGCACAGGTGTGTGTACGCACAGGTGTCTGTGCACAGGTGTGTGTACGCACAGGTGTGTGTGCGCACAGGTGTGTATGCACAGGTGTGTGTGTGCACACAGGTGTGTGTGTATGCATACACACCTGTGTGTACCCACATGTGCAACAGTCAGAGGACACAGTTTTGTCCTTGTACCATGTGGATCAGCCACAAACAGATTTGCCAGTGCATGACTGTTATTGATTCCTTTGGTTGGTCTTGAACCTGGCATGGTCCCAGTCCCCAACCACGTCTACTAATTGACTGGATGGATGGAAGAGGGAAAGAAGGAAGGGATGAGTGAAGGAATAGGAACAATGAAAGGAAAATTGGAAGGGGAGGGGAGAGATAGGGAGGGAGAGAAGGGAGGAAGAGGAAGGGAGAATAGAAAGGGGTAGGAAGGAAGGAGAGGGAGGAAGCAAAAGACGAAGGAAGAAAGGGAAAAAGGAAGGTCATTTTTCTCTCCTTGAAATCCATTAACCCAGCTAATCAGAGATGGCTCCCAGACCTGAAGACCCACCAGACAGAAAATCGAGATTCCCAGGCCCTCACCTTTAGACCATAGTGTGTGTAGATGGTACAGGTGTGAAGACAGGAGGGACATGATCAGGCTGTGTGGTTTCTGGAGTGCACACCCCCATCTCTCAGATGAGGAAGCTGAGGCCAGAGGATGGAGAGGGACCTGTTCCAGGTCCTGCAGTCCACGTGGCTTCTCTGCTTTCCCTCTTGTTCTCTGCTCCATCTTTGTTGGACATTGGGGAGGGGCTGCCCAGGTGCTGGCCGTGTTTGACGTGGTGGGACTGAGGACAGTTGGCTTTGGATGACTGACATGAAGAGACAGCACAAGGTTTGTACCCAAACCCTGCCTAGCAGCACCCCGTGACAAGGTCACAGAAGGCCAGCCTGTTAGGTCAGCTACTGCCCCAGTAAGAGCAGTGACTGAGGAGGCTGGTGTTGAAGTGGGGTCTGGAGAGAATCATGGGTCCTATGGGGCCTACTGGCTCATGAGAAGGGGACCAGAGCCAAAGACGTAGATTTCTTTGTCCGAAGGCCTGGGCTAAGACACAGAACTCTGCCGTGGCCACTCTGGCTCTGAGCCACTCCCAACCATTGCCATCACCATCCTCAGTGTCTTCATCCTCTTCGCCCCTCTGCAAACCAGGGTGCACCTGGTGCTTGATGTACCATCTGGTCCAGCGAGGGCTGGGAAGGTGCTGGTGGCCGGTGTTTTAGGATAGGTGCTTCTAGATGTCCCTGCCCAAGGGCAAGGGCAAGGTCCCTGGGCATCTGTTCACACATTTCTTGAAAATCATTTCTACGGGTGTCTTTGCTTGGTTTTGTTTTGTTTTGTGTTTTTTTTTTGTTTTGTTTTGTTTTGTTTTGTTTTTTTTGAGATAAGGTTTCTTTGTGTGTAGTCCTGGCTGTTCTGGAACTCACTCTGTAGTCCAGGCTGGCCTAGAGCTCACAGAGATCCTCCTGCCTCTGCCTCCTGGGTGCTGGAGACTAAAGGCATGTGTCACCATGCCTGGCTTTTACAGATGTCTAATAAAAAGATCTGCTGTCCTCCTTTGGGTTGGACGGAAGAGGGAGGATCGTGGTCTTGAACTCAGACTCCCAGGACTGACCTCGCTGCCATGACCACACCCTTTTGGGGGACAGAACTGGTATGTAAGTCTCATATCCCACAGTGGCCTGGAGTACCTCTGCATACTGACTTGAGAACTGGAAATTAATTCACATGGGCTGAGTGACTTGGGGTTGAGTTGTCACTAGAAGACTCTGGACTGAACCTGGGACTCAATTTTCTCTTTTGTAGAATGGGTTGTATTCTATAAAGTCAAAGAGAGTCAGTATCAACTCCCTGATTCAGTCTACTGTGGTCTCTGATTTGTCAGGTGCAGCTTTTGTCTGGGGACACCCAAGGACAAGGATGTCATGCCTCCCTTCCTGTACACTTCGGAGATGGAGTTCTGAAAGCATAGCTCACTCTTTCTCAGGACCTGCTGTGGGAGGGTTTAGTCTAGCCATAGAACAGCCAACTGTTAAATGTGCCAATTTTACTTAAGAATCTGGAGGTGGCAGAAAGCAGCAGGGAAGGGGTGGAAGGGGCTGCTGGGGGTCTGGCTGCTGGACACGCGTGGGTGGCAGTGCCAGTGAGGCTGCCGACGTGCAGTGCTGAGCGTGTGAGGAAACCTGCTTTGAGGTCCTTCCCACTTCTTCTACCCTCCTCAGGGTCTCAGAACCCTGGGACAGCTGGGTGCTTTCCCCAGGGAGTAGCCATTAGCACCTTCTCTGTGACTTCTGGGATGACAGGGGAGGTGTCCATCACAGAGAAGGATGCTGTCCTTGTTTAGAAGCAATATCAAGGCACAGATGTGTGGACAACAGCAGCTGGAGAGAAGACTCACTGGCTAAGAGCACTTGTAAGTCTTTCAGAGGGCATGGGTTCAATTCCTAGCACCTACACTGAGTTTTGTCTGGTTTGCAACTCCAGTTCTAGGGGACCTAACGCCCTGTTCTGGGCTCTGTAGGCACTAGGCATATATGTGGTACGCAGATAGAATGCAGACAAAACACTCACACATAAAATAAAATAAATATTAAAAGGCAAAATGTGGCCAAGAGCAATATGGTGACCAAGCCTGGAACCATGGGCTGGCTGCGTAGGTCATATCGTAAGCCACCTGAACCCAAGGGATGGCTGTGGTCAGTCAGTTACATCTTGAACAAAGCTAGGTACAGTAAAACCAAGGTAGGTATCACGATAGTTCAGCCGTAGGGGTGCCCAGAACCTTTTGATTCTCAGCTTTTGCAAAGCTAGGCCAATCTCTGAGCACAGGGATATGATGGTTCTCTTAGGTCAGCAGGAATCTCTGCGGAGCCCAGGAGAGGGCTCTGGCTGCTGCTCTATCTTAGGGAAAGATGAGCTGGAGTGACATTAGGGTCCTAACGGGACACAGGGAAAGAAATCTTCTCGTCTGTTCTTCTATAGCCACAGAAGGGTAACAGTTTGTAGAAGCAGCTGGCAGGTGGATGGGCTCACAGACTTCAAGCCCTGTCTCTGGCTGTCTCCGACTTCATGGATGGAGAGAGAAAGCGGCTGTGAACTCTAAGTCACCCTTCCCTGACTAACGTGCAGTCTTAGAATGTCCCCTCCCAACCCCAGCCTTACTGTCTGAACTGCCTCCAACCCAGCCAATTCTCCCCATCCCTGGGGAACCCCTCTTATACTCAGCACAGTGCAGAAGGGACGCCTGTGAGAAATCCTTCACACTGAGTGACCAAGAAGCCCCAGGAACTGGGGTGCAGAGGCCTGATGCATAGGTGCTAGGTGTCTGGTAGATCTGCCAGGTGACAAAGAGAGATGGGTTTGGAGGCAGAACCTATGTAGTCATAATCATGTATGAGACATGGCCAGGACATACAGAGGAAGGGTGCTGCCCAGCCATGCCTGCTACAGCTGGCTGCAGTTTTGAGGACATCTGGGGTGGTGGCCTCTGCCTGGGGCCTCTGTCTTCCCAACAGGGAAGCCCAAGAACTCCTCCTGGATGTTCATCTGGGAAAGAATCCGCCCCAGCTCCTGCCACTCCACCAGGGCATCTGAGACTTTTCTTTCGGATTCAGGAAGTGCCCCCACAATAAAGCCTTCATCGGCATATTAAATCACCTCTTCGGGGTTTTAAGTGCATTCGGGGGAAGAGATTTATCTATGGCTGTCACTACTGTTAAAGCCAAGCATTGGGAAAGGTGAGAGACAGTGAAAAACTCCCAGACCAGTGGACAGGCTGAATGCCCACAGGCAGATTCCAAGGTCAGTTTCAGCTGCTGGGCTGCACTTTCTCTCCAGTGAAGGAAGATGCTAGAGACTCTCGCCACCCTGATACCAACCCCCAGGAAAGACAGTCCAGGCCACTCTCCAAGGACTAGAGGTCAGGGGAAGACTTTATCTGCCAGAGCCCCGCTGGGCTTTCAGGTCAGACCCAGATGCCCCCACCTAGTTCAAGTCTCACAACATCTCTTGGAGGAGGAAGGACCCTACATTTATAGGTGAAAGTTAAGGTCTGGGGAGGTGACTAGGTGACAGTTAGGGTGAGGTCCAAACCTCTTAGCAAAGAAACAGGAAGTAGAAGCCATCTATTTGTATAGATGAGAACAGGACTTGGTGTGGGGGGGGGGGAGCTGGGGATCTCCCAACTCTAGCCCTTCCCCATCACCTGTAGTTTCAAAGATTTACTCCCTCTCTCACCCCTTTCTGTTTTCAGCAGATACTTGTGGAGAATGGCCTCAAGGGGTAAAAACTCTTACTACCAAACCCGATGTCCCGAGTTCCATCCTTGGGATCTCCATGGTGGAAGAAGG
>NW_004949096.1:17151584-17153603 GCF_000317375.1 Microtus ochrogaster | reverse complement strand
ATTTTCCAAGACTTGTGCTAGTAAGTTGGTAGGGTAACATAGATGGCATGCTTGGAAAAGTAGGAGCCAGGTCCCAGCCTCACTGATATTTTTTTTGGGGGGGGGGGAGGTCCACCACTTTCTTTGTTACCCAAGGGTTTTGCATCACTGGAGCAAGGCCAGTTCAGCCTCAAAATCATTTTCACCCACAAGGAGCAGCCCAGACAGTACTGGGACCTTTGTGGGCCTCTCCCATCTTCCTTTCCTGCCCCCTCAGCCCTGGCCTCTGGCCCCTATTCTCCTGGTACCAGCTCAGCAGGGACAGGCCGGGGGGCAAGGAAGCCCCCAGGGAGCCTGGGTCAGCCAGAGGAACGGTTAGGGTGGGGGTAGCGGGTACTGAAGAGGTGTGTTTTGAAATCTGTTTCCTTTTGGCCACGCTTGAACTTCTAAGCTGCTAGGTTTGACTGACAGGCGGGAAAGGAGCCCCGAGGCAGAGATGGAGGGGCTCTGCAGGGGCTGGGCTGTGGCTGCATCCCCTGCCTTCTTGGTCTCCAGCTCTCTCGGTGTGGGAGGAGGGGCCGCTGGGGGAAGGAGGGTGGGGTGGGGCTCCTGGAATCAGAAGCAGAAGATTCAGGACTCTTAGCTGGTCTCAGCTGCTCAGAGCCCCTTGGAAGGCTAAGCCCCGCAGCACCACCCCTGCAAGGGAAAGCAGCTTTTATTGTGTTCCATCTGTCCTACAAATATGTCTGTGAAATGAACTAATCTTTGCAAGAAGCACACAGACGAGGTCCTTCCCCTATAAATACCCGCTGCCCTTCTCAAGTCAGTGCCTAGGTGAGCCCAGGACCAGCCCTCACCAAGTTCAGCTGTTCTCTGTCCTTGCTAGGTAGCTCAGGGCCACTCCTATTAAACGACACTTCCCAGGCTCCCTGTCCACCAGCTTCCTGTCAGCGTTGGCCAATGGGAAGAACTGGTTGGAGATTAACAGTCTGTAAGAAAAGGGGTCCCAGGGTCTTCTTTTCACCTCTCCCTGGGGCATGGAGGGTCACCTCCATGGTTCAGCTCAGAAAGGAAGCCTCTGCCTGATGGTGACTTCAGTGTCTTGTCACTCCAGTGCCAGGATGTCTGTCACAAGTCCCTGTGGCAGTTGGTCCCTGAGTGCCACCCCATCCCTAACAGACCCCTCAGCTACTCTAGATGAGTGAGTTTCCTGCAGCGAACCCTGTTTGTGGAGACCTCTGGTGTGAACTCTGACTGACCAGCAGATCAGATACCCCTCAGTGCCTCTTCTCCTGCCTCCCCCACATTTTCCCTGGCACCATTTCCCTGGCCTTCTCACTTCACTATCTCTCTGTGCCTCTCTGGATTTGAAAGGGAAAGATTTCCTTCTTTTAGGGCCTGGACATGCTGCCTCTGGCCTGCTGTACCATCTCTCCTAACTGTTCTTCTATCGCAAGACCTGATTATGAACCCCACAGGTATGAACCTTCTTCTTCCTGAAGGTTAATTTTCTGTCAGCTCCTTTGCTGAACCAACTGCTTCGGGTTCTAATGCAATTAATTGTGACATGGCCGGGCGGTGGTGGCACACGCCTTTAATCCCAGCACTCGGGAGGCAGAGGCAGGCAGATCTCTGTGAGTTTGAGGCTAGCCTGGACTACAAGAGCTAGTTCCAGGACAGGAACCAAAAAGCTACAGAGAAACCCTGTCTCGAAAAAAAAAATTAATTGTGACATGTACCCAGAGACGCACTGATGGTAGTGAGTGCCATGAGCACATCTGTGTGAGGACTTCCATGATCACACCTGTGTGAGGACCTCTGAGAGCACACCTGTGTGAGCACACCTGTTGAGGACCTCTGAGAGCACACCTGTGTGAGCACACCTGTGTGAGGACCTCCGTGAGCACACCTGTTGAGGACCTCTGTGAGCACACCTGTGTGAGGACCTCTGAGAGCACATCTGTGTGAGCACACCTGTTGAGGACCTCTGTGAGCACACCTGTTGAGGACCTCCGTGAGCACACCTGTTGAGGACCTCTG
>NW_004949096.1:17148453-17151384 GCF_000317375.1 Microtus ochrogaster | reverse complement strand
CTGTGTGAGGACCTCTGTAAGTACACCTGTTGAGGATCTCTGTGAGCACACCTGTGGGAAACCAGGTGGAAGCATACCTGTGAGTGCACCTGTGAGTAGCTTTCTTTGTGCTTAGAGTCCCTGTTGTGTGGAAGAAAGAAATTTTGACAAGGGGCCAACCCCCCAGGCCGCAAGGCCCCTAGTAACTCAGTTGGATATGTTTGTCATCTCTGCCTGTCCTTTTTCTCCTATTTCTCTTAAAGTTACAGAGGGTAACTTTTGTCATGTCCAGGTTCTAGAATCCTGGAACAGCAAATGGGACAAGGGACACAGGGATAATTTGAGACACATAGATAAGGCTGAGAGGAAAGCCACTCGTGAGAATGGAAGTGGACTAGAGTCAGCTGGGTCTGAGCCCTGGACCCTTTAAGGGTTACTTTCGTAGGTCCTTTTTGCTCTCACTAGGTTATCGTGGGGTTTTCTCAAGTGTCCTTTTGACTGCTTGTAGCCTGGCGGGAAGGGTTTAGTCTTTCTCTGAGAACTGACTTATTTCAAGGTGATCTTTTGTTGTTAAGATTTATGTATTTTTATTTTATGTGTGTGTTTGCCTACTGTGTGCATCTTGTGTGCCCAGAGCCCCAAAGGCACTGGAGTTACAAGTGGTTGTGAGCCATCTGACGGGGTGCTGTGAGGTGAACCCAGGTCCTGCGCAAGAGAGGCAAGCCACCTTCCAGGCCATCAACCTTGATGTCTCTCCTGCCGCCACCTACTGTCTGCAACTGACATCTCTCAGAAGAAGCAATCTGCCTAGACAGGGACAGGATGTCCCAGGGCCACTGGACCAGGGGACACGAGGTCACCTCGTCCTGGAGTGGATTCCGGGGCCGCCTCTGCCCTGAAGAATCTTCCCCATCACAGCTCAGCTGCTGACTCTGCACGGCCCTGTCTTTCAGCTTCCTCCAGTTCAGGGCAGAGGCAGCTTTAGAAACCACAGAGCTGGGCCCACTGCCAGAGCCTGCGCCTCAGCGACCCCTTCCCTGGACCTAGTTCCCGAAACTGCTATGCCTCTGGAGAGGTTTGCTCAGCCCTCCTGGGCTGGGTGTGGTGTCTTACATGTGTCTGCAATCATCTGAAGTAGGTCTCCTGGGTGGAATAAGGTTAAGGAAGAATAGTGGCCCTAACCCTCACTGAAAGTCACCCCTAAAATTCATCACCATCCTGTGGGTGTATCCTACTGCTTCAGAGGGCATAGGTATATGGGAATTTGGAAGTTCTTGAAGTGCAGGAGACCTTCCAGCGTAGAGCAGTCCCTGGGGCCCTGGAACAGAGTCAGTGGCTTTCTTGAGCGGTGCCACCCAGGCAGGGATAGAAAATCAGGCCCAGAGAAAGCAGGGAGGCAAGCAAGACTCCAGACAAAATACCCACGCTGGCCGAGAGGGTGTGGATTGCTCAGCTCAGAGGCTGCTGAGAAGCTGAGGGGCCGGGAGCTCAGGGATAGGGGAGCCAGCCTGGAAATGGGTAAAGAGAAGAAGACCTGCTCGTGCCTTCCTAAGCTTGTGGGGACACCCAGCCTGAGGAGGGGCATGGTTCGTTTGAGCAAGGAACTTTTCGATTTCATACCCACCATTTACCCACCACCCTCCATGGCAGACCGTCAGAAGTGGGTCAACACCCCCAAGTCTTAGCCTGGCTGCCTGAAGGAGCTCAAACTGTCCTCAGCCCAGTCGCTGAATTTATTAAAGCCTCAGGAATCCCAGGAGACAAGCGCTGTGCTCACACACTTCAAAGATGAGCAGTGTGAGGGTCAGGTAGCGTTAAAAAGCTCTGTGTCAGGCAGATCTAGGAGTCTGGGAAAAGCGACCCTTGTGCAGGTGTGTCCCCAGGGTGGCTTACCATGGCCAGCCATGTGAGAATGTTAACAGGGACCTAGCAGATCCGATGCCATCCTGAGCTCTTCTGCGCTCCTTTTTGGGTTCTTCCATTGCCACCTTTGGGGCCTAGTCTGAACTCGGTTCCTTCTTTGGGAGCTCCTCCCCTAGTCCTGGCTAGGCTGGGTTTCTCTCTGTCCCCAGCAGTACTGCATTCCCCCAGGGTAGCCTCCCTCATTCCTCCCTCAGCCAATGTGCTGGGAGTGCTCAAGAGCATGCTAGGGCCTGGAGAGTGAGGACATGGCCCCAGCTCCAGCCTCTAGCGTATTAGCGGCTTTCCTGCTGCTGTCACCAGAATACCTGATAGAATATAAGACCACATCATGGTTTCCAAAGCTCAGCTCATCACTGGGAATGACTTTGTCAGAGGTACCCATAGCTGTGAGGCTGAGGCTGTTCACATTACAGTGGGTTTGAAGCAGAGACGGAGCCAGGATCCAGGAGCAGGTCTGCCCTAGTTAACCATCTCCTCCTCCCAAAAGGGCTACAACTTCTGAAACTGGTGCCACCAGCTGCATAAAGCCACCAAAGCATGAGGCCGTGGCAGACATTTCAAATTCAAACCCTAACCAAGATAGAAGAAAATACACAGGAATACACAGTTGGGTACCAACAACACTGCTTTTTAGGGGAAAAAAAGGAAAGACAATGAAGACAGGTAATAGTTTAAAGTTCTTGGGGAGTAACTTGGAGGGGGTAACATCTAAGCAGAGGAACTTAGCACAGTATGAGGGTATTGTCTGTCTCTCCCACTGGGATACTATCATCTCCATCACCACCACCATCATCACCATCATCATCATCATCACCATCATCATCATTATCACTGTCACCACTACCACCATCATCACCATCATCATCATTATCACTGTCACCACTACCACCATCATCATCATCACCATCATCATCATTATCACTGTCACCCCTACCACCATCATCATCACCATCATCATCATCACCATCATCATCATCACTATCATCATCATTATCACTGTCACCCCTACCACCATCATCATCACCATCA
>NW_004949096.1:17138677-17148262 GCF_000317375.1 Microtus ochrogaster | reverse complement strand
ATCACTGTCACCACTACCACCATCACTATCACCACCATCATCACTGTCATCATCATCATAATCATCACCATCACCACCATCATCATCAGTTAAGGGGAGGGTAAAGGAGAAGGCAACCATGTGTGGAGTTGAGAGGACAATATCGAGGAATCAGCTCTCTCTCTCTCTCTCTCTCTCTCTCTCTCTCTCTCTCTCTCTCTCTCTCATGTTTCTGGAATCTAATGTAGATCATAAGACTTGTGCAGCAAGCCCTAAGCACTTTAGCCTCTAAGCCATCTTTCTGTCTTTGATGTTTTTATTGTTGTTTTGTTTAGTTTTGGAGACAAGGTCTTGTGTTTCCAAGGCTGGCCTCAAACCCCCGAGATAGCCAGGGATGATCTTGAACTTCTGCCTCTCCTGCCTCTACCTCCCCACTACAGGTGTGAGCTACTTATAACCCCCAGATGGGGGGCTGAACCCAGGACCTTGTCTATGCTAGGCAAGCAAGCATACTAGCAGCTGAACTGAAATCCCAGCCCTTCCTCCTGGGCCACTGCCCTACAGACAAAACCGTCTGTCCATCATAAGGAAACTATTGCCATGTTTAGAACAACGTCTGCATAGATACTCGACAAGCAGCCCCACACACTAGCTGAAGGAGAGACTGGACAAGTGGTTGAGGTGGAACATCTTTGAGGTTCTGCCTGAGGGTCCTTTCAGTTCAAATGGAAAGGGCCAGGCACCCAACTGCAATCAATGTTATAGCAATCACGCACATCTGCAGCCGAGCCTACCCCAAAAAGAAGAAGGGAAGGGTAAAACTAAAGAGCCCAGGGAAAAGGACAGATCTCTCAAGAGCACAGTCACCTGCACCTTGTGGCCTGGCAGTGCATACCCTGGAGTCTTCTGTCTATAAAGTAGGGTGATGGACTTCTGTGGAGCCTCTCAGCACGGCTATGGGGACCGTGAAGGAAGACCTTCACAGAGCCACATGAAGTCCCTGCAAAGGATGGGCAGTGGGTGGATGGACAGCAGAAAAACATCAGCAGAGCAGAGGAAATCTCCCAGGTTTCCTGATTTTCTCCCCCAGGCTTGGGATTAGCAAAATACTCATTCCCTTTTGTGTTTTGAATTCAGACACATTATGTTCAAATCCTGGCTAACAACGCTGCTGTATAAAAAATAAGATGCCTTAATCCCAGCACTCGGGAGGCAGAGGTAGGCGGATCTCTGTGAGTTCGAGACCAGCCTGGTCTACAGAGGTAGTTCCAGGACAGGCTCCAAAGCCACAGAAAAACCCTGTCTCAAAAAACCAAAAAAAATAAAATAAAATAACATCCCAAAGTCTGGGTGTCAAGAAGAAAAGTGCCCCCCTTCCTCAGAGGATCTCTGTGGTCACTTGGAAAGAGGTTGGCAAGGACAGGAAGGAAGAAGAGGGCCCTTACTCTGCAAAGGAAGCCTCAGCAGTACCCCGCCCACATGATGGGTGAGACTTCGCTACGATGCCCTGTACTGCAGACTCAGGGTCCTCGTGGGCTCAGACAAGGCTCTGACAAAGCCGAGCCAGCAGACACCCACATCTTCTACATAGACCTCCTGCAAGCCCAGATCTGAGGTGGGAGAGCCCGGCTGTGCTTCTCAGCGGGTGACCCTAGTCCCCACTGCCCCAGGACCTGATCTGATTCGCCTCCCAAAGGGTCTGTCCCTCTGTGGACATCACTCTGAAGGAACTCAGGGTAGGAGGCAGCCCGGTTGCCACGAGACCCTCTCTTGCAACCTAGGCTCCCCAGGCTTTTAACGAAGCCATAAATCCCAGGCCCTGCACATGTCCCAGTGCCTGGACAGAGGACTGCATCTCAGGCTGGCTGACTGGTGGAGATGGCGCCCTGATACCCCATCACTCATCTCCTGCACCCTGCGGCCCCCTCTTGGGCAGCAGCCCATCCATCTTGACCGGAGACTTTCAAGTCCAGCTGAGGCCTCTCTGCTTAGTGTTAAGATGAGCCTGGCTCACGCGGACTGGTCTTATTTATCTTTTGGTGGGTCCCTTTGTGGCCATCACTCTGCAGGGCGGCCTGATTCTCAGCCCAGCCCTCCAGAATGCAAACCTCCTCCACCTTCCTTTCCACCCCCACCTGGTGGGATCTAGCCAAGGCCTGCAGCCCTGGTGGATCTGTCTTAGTCAACAGAATCTCTGGCCAGGCTTCATCTGGTGCTGTGGCCCTGCAGCCTGGAAACAAAACTTAGTGCCTCCAGAAACACAGGATCATAGGAGCCACCTTACTGGGGACAGAACTAACTAACTAACTAACTAACTAACTAACTAACTAACTAACTAATAAAAAAATAAAGGCTAATTTGAATCTACCCTATACTCTCCACCCAAGATTCAAGGGCCTCTCCAGCCCCTCCCCCTCATTCTCCAGGGCAGGACTTACCAACTCTGCAGGTCCATCAGAGGTAGTAATCATAGGAGTTTGAAGGGCAGTGAGCACTACTTGGAGAGCTGGGCCCACCTGGGTCCTTGCCTGACTCGGCTCCCTGTTGCCTGGACCTGCTGGGTGTTATCAAAGATGGCACCCAGTCACTAGGTATAGAACTACCAGGGTTAGGTTAAGAACTGGTCTCTAGGCTCGTCTGTTCCTTTTCGAGGTAGCATCCGGGCTTGCCGACCCTCCCTAGTCTGGTGACCAAGAGCAATAAACACGACTTTCAGTATTGGGTGAGAGGGAGGACAAGCAAAGAATTCTAAGATCTTCCTGGCCAAGGATCCTCCCTTGTTCCATGTCCCTTGCTAGGCAGAAGACAGGCTTGTCTGTACCCCTTCCCACTCACAGCTGAGATCTGGGTGAACACCCCTTCACAAGTGGTCTGTAAAGAAGGAAAGTCACTAACTCCCGATAGCAGAGGATACGTGTGACGGAGACCAGAGTGGAAACCCACTGGCTTAGCTGATCCCTCTGATCCCTCTTGGCGAGCTCCTCTCCCCAGCTGCCACACCCAGGACATGAAGGGGTTAAAAAGCACCAGCAGCTGGAGCCCTAGCTCAGAGCAGCTTCTGGGGGCTCCCTGCATTTCTTTCTTTCTTCCTCCTCCTCCTTCCCCTCCCCCACATGTCACTGGCCATAATTCATGTGCTTATTATAATCATGACCATATGTTTAATGGCCTCTAATAAAACCACTGCTAACCTGGCTCCTGCTCCTGAGTCTCTGGGCACCACAGTCCTGGGCAGTCCCAGGCTACTTCAATGATTCCTCATAGGGTCACTGACTAGAGGGACAGGAGTCAGGGCCGGAGAGTGGAGTCAGCCATTCGCTCTGTGCTCATTCATTCATTCATCTCTATCAGACGCCTGTGCCCCATCACTTGAGAGGCGAGAGTGTGGAACCCAGTGAGTCTCCACCTCCACCCTTACAGACCTGGTGGCACAGACAGCTGTTTCACAAAGAGGTCACTTGATGACCACAACCTATCCCAGAGGAGTTTCAGGGTAGGAATGTCCAGCTGGACTAGGTTTGATTTGTAAGACACGCCGGCATAGACGGAGCCTTCAGTAGGTCAACCGCGAACACCAGTGAGTGAGTGGCTGGCTCAGTGGATGGGTGTGTTGTGGACACAGCCCCAAAAGGACTTTCCTAAAGATTAAAGGCTCAGTTCTAAAATAACGGCCCACAAGTGGTGTGCCCAAGAGAGCCCAGAGGGTACAAGAGCAGAAAAATGAACTTCTGGTTTTTGTTTGTTTGTGTTGTTGTTGTTTTCCATCATGCAAGCAAGGCGAGGGTACGGTTCCGGCACCGCCTGCGAGCGCTAGCCCAGAAGCTGGGTGTAGAAGAGCTCAGACAGGCCATGCATGTAGTGCAGTCACATTCCTTCCGCTGCTGGTGGGAGGTGGGGAGCCTTTGACGTGGTCAGCTGGACTCAGGTTGGAGACACCACAGATCTGGTGCCTTTTCTAACACATGTCTCTTTCCTAGGCCTGAGAGCTGTAAGGCCATGTTCAAAGTGGTGAATTTCCTGGCTTGCTTGCAGAAGGCCATCTTCTCACTGACCTCACATGACTTTCGAGATGGGGAGCTCTCCAGGTTTCAAGTGGGAGGACACGACAGGCTTTTGACTTTGCCCTACAGCCTCGTTCTTCCTTAGCATCCCCTAGAAGTCCTGTGCACAAATGAGCAATACAGGGTGCAGCAGAGCCATTGGGGAGTGACACCTGCGGGTCTACTCTTCAGCAGACTGGCTGGGTAAGGAGATCCGCACACAGGACGCCAATGGGAGCTCCCGCTGCTTCCGAGGGCCTCAGAATGTGCTGGAGATGGAAGGTTAGATCGCGTTGCTTTGCCTTCTAGTTTAGGTTTATGCTAACGTGAGCCTGGGGCCACTTTCAGATGTCTGAAGGCAGCGACAGGGCACAGTGGGAGATACTCTGCACAGAGGGTGGCTGGATAGAGCTTGTGCTGATTTATAAAAGTACAGCCCTTGCCATAAGCACTTCAACCTACTGGGCCATTGTGTTGGCCTTCCAGGCTCTTCTTGTCCCACTCTGGATCCCAAGATTGTCCCCAACATCTCCTTGGAACTTCTATGGTATAAGTCTCAAGTATACCAGTCTTTTTTTTTTTTTTTTTTTTTTTTTTTTGGCATAGCCACACACCTTGCCAGGTGGCAGATTCATGTTTGAGAATTTTGCAAATTACGAAAAAGAGAAGACATCACTAACAGTCATTTAACATGTTCTAAGTGAGGTTCTACTTTTGTGGGGACCGCAATCATGGCTGTGCTGTATTCTGAGTTTAGTGAGGAATTTGACGATATCCTGGGAGACCTTCAGGTTCCTCACTATACTGAGAAAATATCCGAGTCTCTTGCAAGGCCCATGGGACCTGCATGACTATCTCTTAGCCTGGATCCAGGAGACCCTGAAAGGGGGTCTGGGTTTGGCTCTTACTGCAATAGGGAGCCAGCGAAAGTGCTGAACAGCATCACCTTTTTACTTCAGTCTTTTCAAGAAGTCCTCCAATGTACAGTGGGGCATGAAAGGGAGGGGCTTTCCCCCTGCAGAACTGGGGGCAAATGGGGCAATCTCCAGGATTATGAGAAAACCAATAACTCTTCCATCCGTCTCTCTGAATCCTCTCCATTCTTCTTCTTGTCCCCACACATCCCTCTCCAATCTCCTTAGTTGAAACAAGTCACCAAATGGGACCATCATAGTGGGGGTTTAAAGCCTGCCTGCGTCTCCATGCCTGCCCCAAGTTTTCTATCTGTTCCTTGCGTGTTCTCCCCACTCCCGAGAGTGTGAGCAGAGGCTGGGCACTGATTTATGCTGCTGACAGAGAACCTAATGAATTGAAGACATAAAAGCATTACAAGGGTGCCCCCTGGGGTAGATCTGTTCTGGATGCAGCCTCTGGATGCTGACAGCCCCTTGTCTATGAGGGATGTGGCCCCGGATGCTGAGCCAGGGGCACTGCGGTGATCCTGGGGTGCTGATGGGAAGAGTGGGTGGAGATTTAGGAGTCTCTTAGCATCCTGGCCTTGGAGCAAAGAAGCCAAATCCGAATCCACAGTGGCATTCCAAGCATGGGGAGAGAATGTGAGGGTCACTTAGCTTCCAAAGGCAAAGGAAGAGCACAGGGGAGCAGAGGCAGATGTGACTTTAGGGGGGTCCTGAGCCCCAACAAGGCCGCTCAATGTTTCCTTGTAAAATAAGGTGTGAATTAGACAGGGCCTGGAATTTTGAGATGATTTTGTTTAAAATAAAAGAGAAAATGGGGGGGGGGAACAGACCATTATCTTTGTCACTAGCAAGCTTCAAGCTGTTGAATGACTATCATCAGAGCAGAATCCAGGCCTGGCCATGTGGGGGTAGGGCGGGGTGGGTGGATGTGTGGGGTTGTGACTCAGGCCCTGGCCATGTGGGGCGGGGCATGTGACTCAGGCCTGGGCATGTGTATGGGGGGGATGGAACTCGGTGGGTAGAGTGTTGGCTTACCATGCATAAGCCCTGGGTTTCATTCCTCCAAACACACAAACATGGAGTCATGGCACATGGCAGTCACCCCAGCACTGTGGAGGTGGAGACAGAAGTTCAACGTCATCCCCAGGTATTAACTAGTTAGACGCTATCCTGGGCTACGGGAGACCACCCTGGGCTACAGGAGACCGTATCTGTAAACAAAATAAGGTGGATCTGAAAACAGGGTGGGGGTTGGGGGTCAGCAGTGCTCTGCTAAGTTAGGTTTCTATGTAGGTTCTCCTCTTTGGAATATACTGGCAGCTAGATCAAGTAAAAGCATTTCTAAGCTGGCTAAACCCAGCCCATGAACTTGAGACCTGAAACGAGATGACTGCACAAAGGGTCCCATTTCATCTCAACTTGGTGCGTTCAACAGCCTTCACTATGATTCTGTTAGTGGGGGACATTGTACTGACCCTGGGGATGTAGGTAGGGCACCGAGGGCCCAGCAGTCAGTAAGTGACATGAGGCAGAACCTTGTGAGTAAAGGTTCAGAGACCAGAGGGTTGGAGGCATCGTGGGAAAGTACACAGAGGTGGCCCAGAGGCACGATGGCAGCCATGACTGCAAGCTGGATAGGGACAGGAGGCAGGTCATAAGGGCCTGGCAGGCCTGGATCAGGAGAGTACCTTTGCTGTTAGATCTCTGTGTAGAAAGTGCTGTCCAGCAGCAGTGTAGACAATGGTTATAGGTGCAGTCATGGGCACAGGGAGACCCCGTGCTGGGGCTTCCACAGAACCCAGCCATTGACATGAGCTTGAATCCATGTAGAGGCAGAGAGGGCAGAAAAGAGGCCACCTTTAAGAGACCGTGGATGTCTTTCACATTTTCTAGCTTTTTTCTTTTTTCTTTCTTTCCTTCCTTCCTTCTGTCCATTCTCCCTCTCCCTCTCTTTGTCTCCCTCCCTCCCTCCCTTTCTTTTTTTGTGCCATTAACTGCAGTGGGCAGGAGCTTCTTGCCACAGAAAGCTGCTGTTAGCAGGCAAAAGCCAGAGCAGGAGCCTTGGAGTTCGTGCTGGAAGAACAGCATCTGTGCTCAGTCTGCAGAGCTTCCCAGAGGATGTGCCATCACCAGCCCAGGCAGACCCCACTAGGCATAGGCCGCAGGCTGCAGTTGACAACCACAGCTGGCTAGGACAGAGTGACTGCCGACACCGGGGGCCGTACTGCTTGCTTCAGTGAGACTGCCTTAAGGCTCAAGGATTGATCTCATGGACAAGGCCCCTGGCCCACATCCCAGTGCCTGGGGCATGACCACACCAGCATAGTGGCAGCGGTCACTGTGGTCCTTAGCATCCTCAGTGATGCTGTAGTGACTTTCTTAATAGTTTCAGCATTGAGTTAGAGCTGCCCAAAGGACAAGGCCCTTAAGCCATACTTCTTGTGTCCCCGAAAATTCTCTTCATAGTTTAGAGAGCGTCCACCCTAAAGTCTCATCTGTGTCTGCAGTGAGATACCTGTTGAATACTTACATGGGAAGGGACTGGCCATCACAGGAGCATGAGTGACAGACATGACAAGTTAGATGTTTCCAGTGTTTTCTCTTGGGTTGAAAGTGTCATCACCCATTTTATTCGCTCGGCCATCTTCAAGACAGGAGGAGAACAGATGTCCCTTCAGTCATGAGGTTTCCCCAGCATTGTCAAGACACCATCTGTGGTCAATGTGGAAGTTCCAGATGTTTCTAAAGAGCTGGATACTTAGTGAAAGGGCGGTGCATGGAGAACTGTGAGCAGGGAGGCTGTAGAAGGCAGAGGCCAGCTGGAGCCTGCCCTCAGAGGGATTATTTTGGCTCACAGGTCACCATCATTCAAGATGCCAGGAGCGGGAGGAAACTAAATACGCAGAGAGCAATGCATGCTGGTTCAGTTGACGCCTTCCTTTCCATTCAGTCCAGGACTCTTAGTGAGGGTTTACCTTGCTGTGAAGAGACACTGTGACCACGGCGACTCCTAGGAAGGAAACATTTGAGGGTGGCTCGCTTACAGTTCAGAGGGTCAGTCCACTATGATCATGCTGGTACAGAACAGACCACAGATCATGGTTCTGCTTTGATTTCATGTGTGTGTTTCGGATTCATAAGCCCCTTCTTGCTGGGATGGGGTGTTTTTACAAGAGCAGAGATCCTCCCTTTGGGGCCATTTTATTTTAAAGCACTCCAAGGACCCAGGTCCATGTGATGGTGCCACCCCCTTCTAGGGAGGGCCTCCCTATCTCAATTGAGCCAGTCTGGATTAATCCCTCACGGCATGGCCAGAGGTTGACCTGATCTAGATGGTCCCTCACAGGCATGCTCAGAGGCTCTTTCTTGGGATCTTCTAGGTTCTGTCAAGTTGTCAATATAAACCATCACCCATGCTAGACTGTCAGAGATAGTTGGAAGCCACCTATATTAAGGGCTCCTTCCCAGCTCTGTGATTCTTCTGTCAGTGGATTGTGACTGGGAACTTGGTGTCTCTTCCAGGCAGAAATGGTTGTGGTTGCTGAGCTTCTATCGTCTTTTTCCTCCTGTCCAGGGACCTTGGAGGTTACATGTTTAGACTGTGCTACAATACACAGGTTTCCTACATGGTGGAATTCCACTATGGCTGGGCTAAGTCATGTCAGAATTTGTCCACTGCCCACCCTGGCTTCCCATCTAAACCACTCTCCTCTTACTATCCTCAGCACCCTCAGCCCCACAACAGCCAGTGCTTCTTGTCAAGGGAGCTCACATATCTGGGGGGGAGGGGGCAAGAAGCAGTGTGAATTACTAGGGTGCATACTCACATCCAAGGGGCAGGGCCTCGTTGGAGCTTTGGAAATAAGATGAAGCTTTTCAGAGTATGGGATTCCATAAAGGAAGGAAGGGCAGGACCAAGGGATTGTAGACTAGGAGGGAGTAAAGGAGGGGTCTTGTACAGTTTCAAAAAAGCTGAGTGATTGCAGTAAGTCATTCAGAAGCAGATGGAGATCAGGAGGCCATAAGTGGCCCCAGACAAGATGTCCTTTTAGGACTTATTAGAAGACCAAGTTTTAGAATATGTGTTATGAATATCTCATATGTGGAGGGTGGGAAAGGCTGTAGCTCAGGGCAGCCCTAGCTATAGAATCACCTGTGTGCCTACTGCACTGTGCAGCTTTGAACATGTTGCTTTCACTCTCTGGGCCTACCTCAGTTTCCTCCTCGGTACAAAGCTGGCAGAGTTGAGGCTTATGTTGATATAATAATCTTTGGGTAAGATTTGCGTTCATGAGATGCTCATGCCCCAGTGACCAAGAACTACCACTGAACTCAGTACACCCTGCTCTGGGGAGCTGGTGTGATGATAGTCGATGTCATTAAACAACTCATCAATGGCAATCATGACAAATGCTGTATGTGAGCCACATAGTGGTGTGGAGAAAAGTAATCTCATAGAAGGTGGATATGGCAAGCCAGGGAATCCTCTAAAGAAGAAGTCAGATAACATGGAGGGGGTGAGACTGACACCTTCAAAGGTCTTGTGCTAGGAAAAGGCTGAGAGAACTTGATGAGAAAGCAAGTTAGAGAGAGATCAAGAGAAATGGAGATGGACGTGTGATGGAGAGGAGATGGGGATGAAATAG
>NW_004949096.1:17134727-17136235 GCF_000317375.1 Microtus ochrogaster | reverse complement strand
TGGAGATGGAGGTGGAGATGGAGATGGAGGAGGAGATGAAGATGGAGATGGAGGTGGAGACGAGATAGGGTGAGATGGTGGCAGAGGTACATAGAAAGAATGAACTAGAAATTCTTCACTTCTGTAATACTCTCCAGAAGTCAGGGAGCCCAGCCATATCTCAAATTCAGTATCAGTATAGATGTCAGAGTTGTCTGTCACTATTGAGGGCAGAAACAAGAAGAGAGTACCTTTTAGCTCATTATCACAACTGCTGCTCCTTCTGCCTGGAACACTCTTTCTGTTTGGGTCAACTTAAATGCACACTTCAGAGAAGGGCGCACCTTCCTAACACAGTGCTACCCCTTCCTAACACAGTGCTACCCAGGGCCATCAACCCTGTCTCCCTTCTGTGCTGGCCCAGACTAGATCATATATCAGGATTCTGCTTCAGTTTCAAGGATGGGTTTTGGATTTATGTCTTCTCTTGCTGGGATGGAGTATTTCACAAGAGCAGAGAGCCTGGCTTTGTCTATTCTGAAGACCCCAGGACTGAGAGAGATCAGCTGAAGTGTAGGTTCCTGGCCATGGTACTGACCAGAGTTTGGCTAGTAAAGTCAGTGCAGGATGCCTATGTTTTCAAAAACCACTGAGGCCAGGAAAGAAAAAGACTTCATCCACAGTTATCATTGTTGTCAAAGGCAGCCCTGGAGTGAGTCCAGGATTCTTAGCATCAGTTCAGCTCATGCCCTCTCTCCATAGCTCCCTCTGTGGCAGCTGCATCTTCACAGAGCCAAGGAAGCTGTGCGCCCTGGGAGGAGGCTCCTGCATCTGCCTTAGCCATGTGGTTGAAGCATCTGACCCAGTAAGGCCTTGCCTCCTTCTCAGACTGCTTGCTCTTATAGCACCTTAGGAACTGGAATAATCCCAAGGTATCTATGGCATCTCTGATGTGAGGATGGAGGTGAAGGAAAGGAGGGCCGTTGCCTGGGGAGCCAAGTGCTAAGGTGACATGGTGGGAGAAGAAAAAGAGGAGACACCATGCACTGGGCATGGGAAGGCTGCTGTAACAGACCCTGCCATTAGTAACAACAGAAGTTTGAAGACAGACGTCCAAAACAGATTCTGGAGGGGCAAAAGCTATGAATACTGCTGAGGCTCTAGAAAGACTATACCAGATAATGTGAATCTCTGTCCTCCCAGAGAGTCTCCCCGCCCTCCGGGAAGACTGCTGGGCCAGGTCTATTCTCCAAGGCAGACCGCCCTGGGATGAAACACACCCCTCGTGTACTGCCAATCTCCCATTGCCAAGCAGTCTCCTGCCATTCCCACTCTCTCTACACAGGACAAGGCACCAAACAGGGTCTCCAAGCTGGGACAAAGATCCTTGCTACTTACTCCAAACTTGGCATTTACAGTTCAGGAAAGAGTTTGTTTTCAACCTGCTGCTGAGGTCTTTACCTAATCAGGAGGGAATGGCTCTGAAGGACTAGGAGGTGACAGTGAAGGACTAGGAGGTGACAGTGAAG
>NW_004949096.1:17118714-17132261 GCF_000317375.1 Microtus ochrogaster | reverse complement strand
GTGACAGTGAAGGACTAGGGGAGGTGACAGTGAAAGACTAGGAGGTGACGGTGAAGGAAATAGGATTCTTGTGTCTCTTTTTTATCTAAATGGACACTCACTCTCGGAACAATAGAGAAATGTGATTACAACTAGAGCCATATCCCCTGTCTTCTCTCAGGTCATGGGTGGGGTGTCAAAGGACTAAAGAGACAGACAACATAACTTCTAGCCTGTGCCAACCCCCAGTGATTGACATGGTTCCTTCTATGCTGGGCCAGTCCTCTGTCTCAGCCACTTCTTGCTCCGTTTGTAATGGGCCCCACTTAGCTTTCTCTTTTGTATGTTAGAGAAGGTTCCCCTCTCCACCTTCCTGCAGGGGTTGACTGTGTGCTAAAGAGAAGCAGATGCTGGAGGGTCAGCCCCAGAGCCTGGCTAAAGTAAGTATCTATTCTGAGGTGACAGCGAAGTCATCTTTGCGATTTCTCATTAATATGCAGCATGCATAAGCAAAGTTTAAATGTGAATTATTGATAGTTTATATTTAATTTTGTTTTAACCTCATAGTTGATCTAAACTTGAAAACTGAGGCCATGTTCCAATGGGATCATTTCTATGCTGACTGCAGTGTCTTTGGGGGTATCCCCAGCCCAACAGGATTATTTCTACGCTGACTGCAGAGTCTTTGAGGGTATCCCCAGCCCAGCGGGATCATTTCTATGCTGACTGTAGAGTTTAGTAGCCACAGTTGTGAGTCTTGTTGCTGAGGACCCAGGGCCCCTCTCAGCTCTGCCCTTTCCTGTGGTGGAAGGCAGGAGTGCTTGGCCTGTCTATCTCCTCCATGTCCTCTGCTGACAAGGGAGACAGTAGCGGATCTCTGCATGGCATGGTAGCCATTGTATTATCTACCTTTCTCACTTCTGTGATCAAACACCTGACAAGAAGCAGCTTAGAGGAGGAAGGGTTTACTGTGGCTCACGGTTTGAGTGGATACGTTACCTCATGGTAGCGATGGCACGGCAGCAGGAAAAGGAGGCTGCTGGCCAGATAACTTCGCAGTACAGACAGGAAGTGAGGCCAGCCTATGAAACCTCAAGGTTACCACTAGTAACTTACTTCTTCTGTCAAGACTCCATTTTTTTTTAAGTTCCCACATCTTCCAAAACAGCATCAGTAGCTGGGAACCAAGTGTACAAGCAGACACACTGACACACATCATAGATGTACAATCTGAGATGCAGGTCATTGTACCAGACTCACTCACCTGAGTCACATGAGGCCTTAGAGGAAGACAGAGGTCAATGTTGGATGTTTCTCCCCAAAACTTTAAATCTGCAGGCTGCAAGCCAGACCAGACCCCACAGCCTTGCTGCAATGGTCTTTCCTGCTCCACTCTCCTGCCCTTGTCTGTCCTGTCAGAGTGGGTTCGTGTGCTGTCCATGTCTTCCTATCTCACACAGCAAAGCAATTGAGCAAAGACTTGAAAGGGCCTGCCACATGTGCAAGGGCCCTTGGCACACTCGTGACAAGCAGAGAGGCTGGGACAAGCAGAGGGCAGTGGGGGAGGGGGGAGATGGTCAGAAGGGCTGTGTCTTCCAGGAGGCTACAGTGGCATGGTAGTTAGTGTGAGCTATTAACTTGTCAGAATCTGTCACTGGGAGAGGGGCTTCGAGGCAAGCTGATGACGGCTATCTTGATTGCTTTAACTGGTATGGGAAGGCCTGTCTTGACAGTGGTTGGGACTGTTCCCTTGGCAGGGCATTCAGGACTGCATAACACGGAAAGCAAATAGAGCACTAACAAGCACCCAGCATTGGCCGCTTCTTGAGTATGGCCCCAATGTGATCCCCTGGACGACCTCTGCACCATGATGAACTGAATGGTAGAAAAAGCCCTTTCTCCCTGAGTTTGCTTTGGTCAGCATATTAGTGTCATGGTGACAAGAAAGGAAACCAAAGCAAGTGGACTTTTGCAAAATCCTAGGACACGGTCTGAGCTGAAATCTTAGAATGTGCTTAGCCATCTCTAAGATCCTTGAATATGATATTTCCATGTATTGCTGTGGCTGGGGAGGCCCACATGACTGATGAGAGCCCAGCCGGCAGGGAGGATAAAGTCCTACTAGAGGGACAGCTTTAGACCTCATTGCCTCTCAGCTCTGGCGGTCAGAATCCCAGCTCATATATGATGTGGCGGTGTTGGTCTCTGCTGAGGGTGATGTGACTCCAGGGTAGATGGCCATGGCCTGTGGGGCTGGACAAGCCCACCACAGACCTTCGATGACTTCCATTCATGCCCCTCCCCCAACCTCTAGTAGTTTGCTGATGATCTTTGGTGTCACTAGCTCCAAGAAGCGTCACCTTGTAGGTAAACCTCAGCCTTCATCTTTGCATGCCTTTCTCCTTGTGGGCACAGCTATGTACAAATGCCACATTTTTACAGGAACACCAGTCATGCTGACTTTGGAGTCCTCCCTACTTCGCGGTGACCTCATCTTTACTAAGCATATCTGCACTAGGAATGAGGTTCAGCTGGGTGAATGCTTCCTGCTGTGCACGAAGCACAGAGTAAACCGGCCATAGTGGGGCACGTCTGCTTTCCCAGTACTCGGGAGGTGGAAGCAGGAAGATGAGAAATCCACGGTCATCCTCAGCTGAAGAATGAGTTCAAGTCCTGCCTGGGCTGCATGAGACCTATCTTGGGGTGAGGAGAAAGTTAAGTGTGTCTGCAAGGATCCTGATCCCAAGCAAGCCCTCCTGTGCTTCTTGGAGTTAGGACATCAGTATAGGAACTCAGGGGAGACAGACAGTTCAACCCTTAACAGAAAGCTCCTCTATAGTCTGAGGAGACAGAAAGTGGCTTGAATTCAGGTGGTGTCCTCAGTGAGTGTGCAGAGAATAGACAGAACTAAAGACATGTCTTGAAAGCAGAGCCATGGGGACTTGCTGATGGATTGGATACCGGGGGGGAGGGGGGGGAGTAGAGAGAGACACACTCATTGTAGATCCAGTTTTAAGAAATAAGAGGATGTTGAGTGGGGGTCGGGCTCAAGGGGAGAAGTCAAGAGCAAGGTTTTGCAGCCAGCTGTGGCTGACACATATGGTGTTTGCCCCGGCTTCCCTCGCAGGCCCACCTTGTCCTGGGCGGAGGAAGCAGGCCCTAATGGAAGGCAGCTGCGGTCAGGCGGCCAGTTCCATTTGTTCTGCTAACAGCATCAAAGGCCTGTGAAGGGCCTGTCCAGCCCCGAAGGCCATGGCCATCCATCTTGGAGCTACACCGCCAAGGAGCCGGGTCCCTGTGGCCAGGGTTTACAAACTCGGTGAGGAGCCCCTCACCCCCTTTAGAGTACAACTTCCTGGCTGCTGCTTTGGAACTTCCCCTCAACATGAGTCCCCACCCATCCCAGGCCTGCTTTGGTCCTCAGGAAGTTGGTCAGACACCTGAGCTGAGGAGATGAAAGAGGAGAGAGGGGGCTCCTGAGGCCATGGTCAACAATCCCCAGTGACCCATGAATATGTCCTGTTCTATTTAACAGCTGAGGAGGGCAGCCATCTATTACAACAAGGTGGCAGGAAGCTGGAGCCCAGCACAGCCTCTTACCTGCTCATGTGAAAGCTGAGGGGTCACACCTCCTATCTGAGAGATGACTGTGACCCTGTTCTCAGTACTGTGAGTACTACACTATAAATTCTTGACAAGTTGCTGTTACTATTACTGGGGTGCTTGATATGATTTTTTTTCTTTTTAAAAATTAATTACATTGAAAATTTATATTTAAAACAGTAACACAAAAGATCAACCAAAGCCCAGACAGACTGTTCCTACTGAAATGCAGGGGAGATCTGGGGTGGGCTCAGTTGGTACGGGGTTGGCCTTCCGTGCACACAGCCCTGGTTTTGATTCCCAGTACTCCATAAACAGGGAGTAATTGTGAATGCCTCTAATCCTAGCACTTGGGTCATCGATGAAGGAGGATCAGGGTTAGAGGCCATCCTTTGTTACATAGTAAATTGGAGGTCAGCCTGGGGTGCTTGAGATTCTATCTCAAAAGAAAATGCAAGCAGTTGGAGTATGATGCACCTAGTGCATAGAAGGTACAGTCCTGTGTGCTAGCCCTAGGCTGGGTTGTCTACTGTAGTCAACAGCGTGCAGTTTTATCTCGCTGTGCCTCCTTGCTGGGTGACTCTCAGAAAGTAGCTTCATCTCTCTGAGGTGCTAAATTAAAGACAAGGTAAAAATGCTCCTAAGTACTGAAGATGGCTCCTTAGTCCTTCTCAATGCACTTCATCTTCTGTGGTTTAATGTGGGAAAGCAGGTCAGTGATAAAGCCAGGTTTATTCAATACAGTGCACTCACCATACAGAAATGAATCAGCGATGCTGCTGCCCATCCGCCTGTTGCTGTCTCTTTGCTCCCAAAGGAGATGAGGAGGGACCAGAAAGGTCACCAAGCTGTGGCTTCAGCAGGCCCTTCACAGTCCAAAGAGAGCTTGCCACCTTTCCCCCCAGGCCTTATTGGATCACGCATCTCCAGAGAAGACCACGCCTATTGGACCAAGCTGTCCCATACAATTGGCTATCAGACAAAATGCCCACAACGTTTCGACCTTTTAGTCTAAAATAAAAGGGAGTGTTCTAGTCCTAACATAATAAAAACTATATAAAATAAGAACAGTTATTGAGTAAGAACTATATCTTAGATGTCCAGACCATAAGTAATAGGCAGTTTTTATAGAGATTACTCCGATAGCTGTCCTTTCCTGAAGAGTCTAAGTTTGTACCTAATGTGTCTTTAGCTAAGATTCGTGAGGATTATAACTGTAACTATCTAGTCTTCAACCCCAGCAAAGACCTGAGGAGGAAATAATATTCCCTGAGTAAGCATTAAGTGCAAGCAAGCAACTTCCAAAAAATGCAAGAAATGGCAAAAAATAGCTGATTGCCTGGACAGTCGCCCAAGTTTCTCTGTGATGTTGGAGATGTTTCCAAGTTGGTTTATTGTGACCATAATTTTGTTGGTCCCTTATATGTGCTGGAGATCATTGAGAAGCAAGAGAGGCCCAGGCTCACCTTGATGGTAAGTATGGAGTCCACCACTTCACACAGGAGGCGTAAGGGTTTCTGGCCAGCCTGGGCTACACAAAGTTGCTTTGTCTCAAAACAAACAACAAGATTAAGTTTTGCCCTGGGGTTTATACTCCCGGTAACCAGCAAATGAAAGAAGGGGTGAGTAAATTTCCCTGGCTATAAATGGAGATTAAGATGGAGGGCAAGAGAGGAGCCCTCAGGTGCCGTTTGGAAGGTAAGAGGAAGATTGCATTTTGCAGCCCTTCTCTGTCTCTTTCAGGTCTTACCTTTCAACCCCTCTTCCCCGAGGGGATGGGAGGTGTCTTGTTTGTAGGCTGATGGCTTAGTTGTCACTTCCTCTTAGGACCTTATGCACATGAATCTCTGCACTCACCAGCATTCACTTGAAAGGGAGGTCTTTCTTTTTACAGGTGACAGCAGTGTTTGTCCTGTGGCGTGGGTCAGTATAAAGTCCTGGCCTTCACTTCTAGCTCCTGAGATGTAACCCCCAGCTCCTGGAGTTCCCCTCGAGGTAGGTGCATCCCTGTTATTCAGCTCTCAGATGATGCTCTGTGGACTATATTAACAGATGACTCGGTGGTCCCCGGATGGAGTATGCTGACTAGGTGGTTCAAGGTGGGGCTTGTCTATACTAGGAAGCTACCCAAGGCCAGCCCAGTTCTGGGGACTGGAAGGATCTAGAGGTTAAGTTTAGCTTTACGGCCATGTCTCTTTCATCAGACCTGAGTCATGAACCTGCAGCAAAACTCTGGACTTAGAATCTCTGCTGAATGTTGTCACAAGCTTGTGTCAAACGGTGACCATTCTTAAGGAGGAAGGAAGCTTCACCAGACAACATTCCAACACCTTCGACTGTAATACAACTGGTCTTAAAGCACTTGTGAGTCTTCCCAGTCATTACTGAATTAAATTACGATCCACAGAGAGCTGAATTTTGCAGCCAACTTCTGTAAGTGAGTGTGGGGTTGCGTACCCCATGCTTGTATCTGGTATCTGGAGTGAGGGCAGTCTTGGGTGTGGATTATACCCTTGACCTGTAAAATTTGGTTCAACTCAGCACATGTGGGAGAAGCATTACATGTGTGGATTTATGACAGCAGGATTGAACTACAAGCCCAACTTTTTAATTTTTTAAAATTATTTTTTATTTGGAGGGGCACATGCGGAGGCATCAGTGTTTGGTTTCATTCATTACCCTACTCCACTTTGTCTGCTGATACAGGTTTCTCACCATTTCACTGGTACTGGTTGGACAGCGAGCCCCAGGGAGCTGTCTGTCTCTGACCCCACACACGCAGTGCTGAGGCTACAGCACTGGACACATCCAGCTTTTACATGGGTTCTAAGGATCTGAACTCTGGCCCTCATGCTTACATAGCAAGTAATTCTGCCAGGAATTATCTTCCTAGTTCCTATAGCGGGCTGGTCCCTTCCCAAATCTGTCTGGGATGCCAGAGGGCTGCCTGGGCTAGAGAGTGAGTTAAGGCCTGGCTGGGCAACTGAGAGAGACCATGTCTCAGAATGGAAAAAAAAAAGGATTAGGGTATAGTTCAGTGGTAGAGCATTTGATTAGACCCTGAATTAAATCCTTAGTGATGTGAAAAGTAGTCTTTGAATAAGACTGGACCTCATGGGTTCATGTATCTGAATGCCTAGTCCCCAGGTGATAGAACTGTTTTGAAAGGATTAAGACATATGGTCAAGTTTGGAGGAGGTTTGTTATGGTGTGTGAGTTTTGAAGCTTAAAAGCCCACACCAGACCAGACCAAGACCCAGCCTCTCTCTCTCTCTCTCTCTCTCTCTCTCTCTCTCTCTCTCTCTCTCTCTCTGCCTCCAGCTTGTAGATCAGGTAGAAGCTCCCAGCTGCTGCTCCAGTGCCGCCACTGCCATGCTCCCATCGTGATTGTCATGAACTCACCTTCTGAAACTGTCATCAAGCCCTCAATTAAATACTTCCTTTTTTAAGTTGCCTCAGTCATGATGGCTCTTCACAGCAATAGAAAAGCAACTGAGATACAGAATAACCACAGACTATCTTTTTCCCACTTGGTTATCAATACTGATATCCTTCCAAGAATATGACCTAGATCTCAGTGACTCCAGTAACCTGGTCACAAGTTTAGGTCTTTACTTCTTTCTCTCCTGGGATAGATGACTGTTTCAGCCTAAGCCCCTCTTTGTCTTGTCCTGGGCCTCTGACATCATTCAAGTACCTCTGATATCACTCACATACCTCTGGCATCACTCAGAAGCACCTCTGACGTCACTCAAGTACCTCTGATATCACTCACATACCTCTGACATCACTTAAATACATATGACATCACTCAAGTACCTCTGACATCACCCAAATACCTCTGGCATCACTCAGAAGCACCTCTGACGTCACTCAAGTACCTCTGACATCACTCAAGTACCTCTGGCATCACTCAGAAGCACCTCTAACATCACTCAAGTGCCTCTCATATCACTCACACACCTCTGACATCGCTCAGGTACCTCTGACATCACTCACATACTTCTGACATCACTCAGAAGCACATCTGACAAACAGTCTGTTTACCAGGCTGTGTACTTGGGAAAAAATGTTCCTGAGCCTGGGGTTGAGATCCTTGGCCAGAGCCATGGATGGGTACAGGGGTCTAGAACAAAGTGGATACCATGCAGGCTCCAGTCTACAGTGATTTGGGGTCTGGCCAGCCTGGAACTAAAGTACCAGCCCAAAATGTCAGCTCCACTGGGTCACCCACCTCTGAAGCCCCATACTTCCTTTGCTCTGGCTCTCACTCCATCCAGGCCAGGCTTTTCTTTGGTACAGTCAACTTGGACAGAGAGTGGTGGGAAACAGAGATAAATAACACTGTCACACTTGGAGATGTTCTATATGCAGGGGCTTCTCATATCCCGGCACCCGCCAGAGTCACCCAGAGCCGATTCAGACTTACTGGTCCCCTTCGGAGAGGCAGTTTTCATTTGCTATCACTGATGACATGATTGGCCACCCCCAGTTCTTTCTAGTTCGCTTCCTTGGTTCCTGAGGTTTGGAGAGGAGCAAGTGACCTCCACAGTCATACAGCCAATGGGAAACGATAACTCAGTGGGAGACCAGCTCAAGGCACTCAGCCAACAGCACTGTCACGACAAGGGTCAGAGGACAGCTTGAAGTGTTTGCAGGGAATTGCACTAGTCGTTTACTCTTTGGGGCTTGGAAGGTTGTTCTCATTTATATTTATTTATCTGTGTGTGTATCTGGGGGACACACCCTTGCCACAGTGCTTGTGAAGAGGTCAAAGGACAGCCTGTAGTAGCTGGATCTCTCCTTCCATTCTGTGGGTTCTGGGGGATCAAACTCAGGTTGTCAGACTTGGTAGCAGCTGCCTCTACCTTTTGAGCCATCTTGTCAACACACTTTTGAATATTTTTGCTTTCCCAGAATCCCCTTAGAAGACACTAAGCATTCTGGGATGAAAGAGTCCTAAATAATCGCAATGAGTAGCTTGAGAACATCTGGCTTCCGTCGCCTTCTCGGCAGGAGGAAACCCAGAGCACATGCCGGATGTCAGGGTCCTGGAGGGGGAGAGGCTCTCCCAGAGATATTTGCAGATCAGAATCTGCTTCCTCCATTTTATGCCTGAGGATGTGTGACTTGACTTCCTGTCAGTCTGCCTGATGGGACTTCTGCTCTACCACTCCCAGCTCAGGGATGGGCATTCCGGTCCCTTGTTGCTCTGAGTCTAACTTACCCCATTTGTTAATCAGAACTAGCATACCAGTTCACTGGCCTGGTGCAAAACCGGCCCAGTCTACATTACAGCTTTTGATCTGACAGACCCCTGGGGAGGCTCAGAGAGACCCAGTTACCTCCCTCTTGGGGCCAGAGTTAGCAGCAGTTTTTTCTGTCAAGGGCTCCTGAACTAAGGCATGCAGGCACATTAGGACCGCAGACACAGAGGCATTGCCATCCCAGTGGGAGTGTGCATTCTTCCACATCCTTGGTGGTTGGAAACTCATCCCTGCTGCCCTTTCTTCTCCTTAGGAAACAAGGCCAAAGCTGAGCCCCTCCTCTGGGGATAGTGGGGCAGGGGGAGCAGTCTCAGGAAAGGCGAGGAAGTTCTGGCCCTCCCCCATATTAACCACAAGCACCCCCTCCATTCTCACCATCTTCTCCAGCTGGCAGTCATGTAGGGTGGAGGGCCCTGGGAATATTCTCTGGAGTCCAGCCTGAAGCCAGCAGACAGTGCCCCAGGCCTTGGCGAGGCTGAGTTGTAGGATGTTCCTCTGAGGCCTCAGTTTAGGAAAGGATATGCTGAATAAAGTCTGGTGGCGTGGCTGGTGGCGTGGCTCTACCCTGGTGGGCTGTGCTTTCCAGGTGACATGCTTGTCTAGGTTCAACGCTGTCCTGGCCTAAGGAAGGATACTGGACAGTTGAGAACCCAGAGGTGATAGGGAATTAGGGTATGCAGGCTGGAACAGAGAATAGTGTTCCAGACTTAGGAAAGCTCTGACACCTCCATCTATTCTGACTCTTCCTGCGGGAAGGAGCTGATCTATGTCTGACCTGACAAAGATGGCCAAAAGGTTGGTCAGGAAATTGGACGGTGTCTTGGCTATCTGCTCTGGCTTCTCACCCACCAGCAGAAAAGCTGAACTAGCTCCTTAGGAGGAATGCTACAATCCTATCCCATGACCCTCGTCACTCCCCCATGACACCAGAAAAGATATACAAAGTAACAAAGTTGAGATACAGGTAAAATAGAAAATAGTTACCACCTTTCTCAAACCCTAGAGAGAAACATTACTCTGCTTTCATCCCAGACACAAAAATACGTCTAAGATATAAACCAGGGCAATACAAGCTGAGGTCTGTGGATTCCTTTCCCAGCACAAGAAGAGAGGTGGGGACAATGAGAGAAGGCACCTAGAAATTAGTGCCCCAATTTGACATTATTAGTACTATTTATTACTGTGTGCTGGGGGATACCATGGTGCATTCATGGAGGTCAGAGGGCTTTCAGAAGTCATTCTCTCCTTCCATCATGTGGGTCCTAGGATGGAACTCTAGTTGTCAGGTCTGGTGGCAAGCAACGTCACCAACTAGGTCATCTTGCTAGTACCGCCTATCACTACAGATTTATTAAGTGTTGCAAAATACCAGCTTGAAGAGATTGGAAGTTACAGCATGGCCGTTCAGCATGGGGTGGGATCAAAAAATGAAGCCTAGGAAGATGACTTTGAATGTTCAGAGTTCTAGGCTAAATTTGTCCCATGTCTTTGTCATTTGCTCCATACCTCAGTGCCCTTATGCCTTTAGATGAAGTTTTAGAGATCAGAATTCCATGGCAAAGAAGGCACAGGCAAGGACCCTTGTAGTATTGTAGATTCATGTAGCTGCAGTGATATATAGGAAGCCTACTGAGTCCACCCACACTGAGAGCTCGGGTGTTGACAGCACCCTTCACCTTGGGGCCCATTGCACAAAGCAACTGCCTCTTGTGATGACAGCCTTCTGCATACCTGAAGACCACAATCTTGGCCCCTTCTCTAGCCTCCAAAGCTTCAGTTCTTGTAGGCAGAGGCTTCTCATTCGTTTCCTGGCTGCTCAGACCCAAAATAATTACACAGAAACTATATTAATGAAAATACTACTTGGTCAATCATTTAAGTGTATTTCTAGCTAGCTTTTACATCTTAAATTAACCCATTTCTGTAAATCTGTGTATCACTATGTGGTTGTAGCCCACTGGTAAGGTTCCATCCAGCGTCCGGAGTCTGTCTCCTGTGGTGGATATATCTCCTTGACTCTGCCTACTCTCTCCTCCTCTATTGGATTGGGATTCCTGCCTTGCCCTATTCTGTGTGGCAATAAGCCCAAAGCAGATTCTTTATTAACCAATGGTATTCACAGTATATAGAGGGGAATCCACTTCACTTCCCCTTATCTGTCTAATTAAAAAGGAAGGTTTTAACATAGCAAGATTGCATACAACAAAACAGTTGTCAAGAATTATAGTTACAATATTTATATCTACTTTATCTTTTATCATAACTAAGGAAAACTATAACTATCTATTCTTCAACTCCATCAAAGACTCCAGAAGGATATAATATTACCTAAGTAAACAGGAAGTACATTGTAAGCAACTTCCAAAACTCTAGAATTGACAGAGACATCTTACTGCCTGGATAGTCACACAAAGTTCTTCTGTACTGTTGTGGCACTCATCTTCAGCCTACAGGGCCATAGTTTCTGGCAGACTTTTCAGTGAAGCAGGAAACTTCAAAGCCAGTTCCACATATGTTGGCAGTTTGTCAGTCACTTTCTTCTGTGTCCTGCAGAGTGTTTGGCAGACTCTTTCATGAAACAGGAACCCCGAAGGATTATCTCACCTTTAGGTAAGTTCAGCAGTCATTTTTCTATGGGACTCATAGGTACAGTTCAAACAGCATAACATCAAGCAGTCCAGCCAAGAGCAGATTTCTTGCTCAAATGGTTAGCAAACTCCATAAGGAACCTCTGTGATGCCCATCATTCTTTTGAAGTAGATTGGTGCTGCCAGGAGCAGATGTGTCCCATTATCATGAAAAGTCCTAAGTTCTTAAAAAATTTTAAATGCTATACTCTGTTAGTCTTTGAAAGGTTTGAAGAATAACTATCTAATTGAAATATATCTCTGTACATCTAGAAAACCTAACTAACTTGACTACAAATTTGACTATTATAAATGACTGTCTATTAACCTATATTCTTCAATTATACATTACATTTTTAAATGAACTGCACAAAAACTTAAACAAGAACAGAAATATACATATAACAAAATTGACCTTAAATTTGTACCAATAAATCAATATCATTACCAATGCAAGGTATTCATCTCTATAGCATATCCCCCTTTAAATGTAAACAAACATTTGTAAACAATATTTGGGAATTTGGGCTTAGTTCTCTCCAAACTGCTTCCTGCTTTTTGCTGGGTGAAGTATTTTTTGGGGACTTCACAGAGACCTTTCAGCAGTGACTTGGTCCATAAAACCACACTAACTTAGAAGAAATCCACAGGTTCTCATCTTCTGTGGAAACAAAAGCAGAACCTCTTTTCCAAGGCAACATATCCTTAGACCCAAATTTTGAAGTTAAGATACCTTTAGAGTATATATGTTGGTTTAGCTTAGCAGTCATACAATGAAATGTCTCTCTGTACTTAGCTTATTAACAGTCAAAAATTTCAAAGGAAACACAGTGATATACATAATCCAAACTCTCTGTGTATATTCCATCTTCATGTGGCTTATTTTTCTTTACTCCTTTAATATATGAATGTGCTCTGTCTCTTTAAAGACTTTGTTTTATTTTTTTAAAACCATTTACTTTCATAACTGTCTATATTATTTTCTTCTATCTCCCAAGCCTATGTACATTTTTTGAACATACAGTGTCTCGTTTAGGGGTCTTTTATGTCTGACTCTGTCCTATCGTGTATCTGTAATCCTTTTCTGTCTAGGAGCACTTCTGAAAATGCTATGCTGCATGTCTAGGACTAAGGCTGTTTTGACTTCTGAATCTGCCCAGTCCAACATGGCCAAGGTTTGTTCAGTGCTAGCTCTGTGAGCAAGGATCACAGTCTCATTTCCATGCACATAGCAGGTCTATGTTGCCATTAAGCAAGTTGTAGCACTGTGCTCACAGACCCCATTTAAATGCTCTGTAGTCAGACCTCCCGAAAGAGTCAGAACCATTTGTTCTGGCAAACCAGGAAGCTAGCTCCTAAAGAAGCTGCATAGCCTTTCTTGCCTGTTGTCTGGGGGTTTTTTTGTTTGTTTTTTGAGATAAGGTTTCTCTGTGTTGCTTTGGAACCTGACTTGGAACTAGTTCTCATAGACCAGGCTGGCCTCAAACTCACAGAGATCCACCTGTCTCTGCCTCCTGAGTGCTGGGATTAAAGGTGTGCACCACCACCGCCCAGCCAGGAATACCTCTCTTAAAGGAGCCACAGTGTTCCTGCTGGCCACCAGCAGACAGAGCACATCTGGAAAAAAATATGCTAGCTACTAAGAAGCTGTACTTAACTCTGTTCTTTTGTGTTTAGAATTCCAAGCTTTCCCAGGCTTTATATGGATATAGTTGACCATGTTGGCATGCCAGTTTTTAGACAGAGACTTCTTTTCTGTTTCCTGCAACCCACTCAAAATAATCACACAGAAATTGTATTATTACAACACTACTTGACCTATTAGCTCATGTTTCTTATTTGCTAGCTCTTATATCTTAAATTAACCCATTTTTATTAATCTGTGTATTACCACATGGTTGTGGCCTACTGGTAAGTTTCCTTCCAGCATCCAGTGTCTGTCTTCTACAGAGGCTACATGGCTTCTCCTTGACTCCACCTACTCTCTCTTACTAAGATGATCTCTTCGGAGGACTTCCCAATGTGTGTCTTGTGTAGGCAGAGACTGCTTGTTTATTTCCCTACTGCTCAG
>NW_004949096.1:17117125-17118503 GCF_000317375.1 Microtus ochrogaster | reverse complement strand
TGCTGGGGCATGGGCTCTCTCTCCTCTATCTATCTATCTATCTATCTATCTATCTATCTATCTATCTATCTATCTATCTATCTATATTTCCTTACTCTACTAAGCCTTTGGCCAAAACAGCTTCTTTAATAATCAATGGTAATAAAACATATTCATAGCATACAGAGGGGAATCCCACATCATCTTCCCTCTTCTGTCTAAATAAAAAGGAAGGTTTTAACTTTAACATAGTAAAATTATACATGCAAAACAGATATCAAGCAAGAATTATAGTTATAATATTTAGTCATCTATCCTATCTTTGTGAATCTAAAGTTTTATATCTAATTTATCCTTTATCATGACTAAAGAAAACTATAACTATTTGTCGTCAACTTTTCAAAGACCCCAGAAGGATTTAATATTACCCAAGTCAACAGAAAGTGCATTGTAAGTAACTTGCAAAGTTCTAGAATTGACAGAGACATCTAGCTGCCTGGACAGTCACCCAAAATTCTTCTGTAACATTGGGCATCCATCTTCAGCCTAAAGGCCCATTGTATCTGGCAGACTTTTCTATGAAGCAATTTGAGGATCTGTTCTGTTTTGTACTGGCAAAGTATATCAGCTGCTTTCTTCTGTGCCCTATAGAATGTCTGGCAGTTTCTTCAGTGAAAGAGGAACTGAGAAGGGCCATTCCATCTTTTGAAAAATTCAACAGTCAAGTCCAAATGAATCAAAGACCTCAACATAATGCCAGCCACACTGAACCTCATGGAAGAGAAAATGGGAAGTACACTCGAATGCATTGGCACAGGGAACCACTTCCTAAAGATAACCCCAGCAGCACAGACACTGAGAGAAACAATTAATAAATGGGACCTCCTGAAACTGAAAAGCTTCTGTAAAGCAAAGGACATGGTCAACAAGACAAAACCACAGCCTACAGAATGGGAAAAGATCTTCACTAACCCTACATCAGATAGAGGTCTGATCTCCAAAATATACAAAGAACTCAAGAAACTGGACACCAAAAGATCACATAATCCAATAAAAAAAGTGGAGTACAGACCTAAACAGAGAACTCTCAACAGAGTAATCTAAAATGGCTAAAAGACACTTAAGGAAATGTTCAACATCCTTAGTTATCAGAGAAATGCAAATAAAAACAGCTATGAAATTCCATCTTATACCTGTAAGAATGGCCAAAATCAAAAACTCTGATGACAACTTATGCTGGAGAGGTTGTAGGGAAAAGGGAACACTTCTGCATTGCTGGTGGGAATGTAAGCTGGTACAGCCCCTTTGAATGTCAGTGTGGTGATTTCTCAGAAAATTAGGAAACAACCTTCCTCAAGACCAAGTAATACCACTTTTGGGTATGTATATATCCAAAGGA
>NW_004949096.1:17086551-17116439 GCF_000317375.1 Microtus ochrogaster | reverse complement strand
AAGCAGTTCAGCCAAGAGCAGATTTCTTGCCCAAATGATTAGCAAACTCCATAAGGATTCTCTTTGATGCCCATCATCTCTTGAAGTAGATTAGTGCTACCAGAAGATGTGTCTCATTGTCATGAAAAGTCCTAAGTTCTTAAAGAATTTTAAATGCCATATTCTGTTAGTCTTTGAAAGGTTTAAAGAATAACTGTCCAATTGAAATATATCTCTATACATCTAGAAAATCTAACTAACATGACTACAAGTTTGACTATTATAGATGACTCTTTATTAACCTGCATTTCTTAGTTATACATTACATTTTTAAATGAACTGCACAAACACAATACCTTAAACAAGAGCAAACATATACATATAACAAAATTGATCTTAAATTTGTATCAATAAACTAAGATCCATATCAATGCAAGGTATTTATCTCTATAGCATATCTACCTTTAAATGTAAACAAACACTTATGAACAATCTTTTAGGAAATTTGGGTTTTTGTTCTCAAGACTATTTTCTGCTGATTGGGGGCACTGTTAATTAGGTCTTTCATGGGGTATCCTGTATGGTAGGGTCCATCTCAGCCAGCAGTCCTAAAGCTGTCATAGATATTGGATCATCTGAGTCATTGCTTCAGGGGATCTTATTAGACCAAACCATTTTATCTGGTAAGGAATCCACAGATTTCTATCCTCTGTGGAAACAAAGGCAGAACCTCTCTTCCCAAGCAACATATTCTTAGACCCGAATTTTGAAGTCAAGATATGTTTACAATATATATGTTGGTTTAGCTTAGCAGTCTGTACAATGAAATGTTTCTCTGTACTTAGTTCATTAGTAGTCAAAAAATTCAAAGAAAACATAATAATATACATATGTTGTATGAGGCTGCTAGTTCATTTCCCAACCACTGGGCAGCGCATACCCAAAATAATCACACAGATACTATATTATTTGCAATACTGTTTGGTAAATAGCTTAAGCATATTTCTGGCTCTTGTATCCTAAACTAACCCAACTCCGTTAATCTGTGCATCCCCATGTGGCTGTGACTTACCGTGTAAAGTTCCTAGCATCTCTCTCCAGTAGGGCTACATGGCTTCTTACTGACTCTGCCTTCTTTCTCCCAGCATTCAGTTTAGTTCTCCCCATCTAGCTCTGTTCTACCCTATCACACAGGCCAAGCCAGCTTCTTTATTCAGTAACCATTAAAAGCAAAACATAGACAGAAGGAACTCCCACACCATACATAATGCAGACTCTGTGTATTTTCCATCTTTACGTGGATTTTTTTAACTCCTTTAATCTATGACTGTCTGTACTGTCTCTTTAAAGACTTTCTTTTATTTTTTTAAAACTATTTCTTTTTATAACTGCCTATACTCTTTTTCTTCTTTCTCTCAAGTTTCTAAATGCACTGTGATCCATTTGGATATTTTTTTCTGTCTGAATCTGCCTTTATTGCATATCTATAATCATTTTCTGACCAGGAGCACTTTTAAAATGGAAAGCAGCTTGGTTACAGCAGTCCTGAATTCTGGATCCACCTCTCTCAGTCTTTCAATATGGCAGAGGTACCTTTACTGCCAGGTCTGGGACTGCGGGGTGGGAGCCTCCCTCACCATCTTAACTCTGGGAAGTAGTTGGCCCATGCTACTCCCAAGTAACTTACAGAACTTTATCCACAAACCCTATGTAAGTGCTTGGCCTCCCGAAAGAGCCAGAGCTGTGTGCAACCAACAAGAACCAAGAAACCTTCTTAAAGGCACAGTTTTTGCTGCTACTGCTGAGTCAGGAAGCCTTCTCTTAAAAGAATTGTGCCTCTGCTTGCTTCTAGCAAACAGAGCCCACCTGAGACAATGCTGCTACCATGAAGCCATGCTTAACTCTGCTTTTTTTGTGTGTCTAGAATTCCTTCCCAAGCTCTCTCAGGTTTTGTGTGGATGTAGTTGGCCCATGTTGGTGCACCATTTTTTAGGCAGAGATTGCTTGTTCATTTCCCTACTGCTCAGACCCAAATATTCACAAGGAAACTATATTAATTACAATACCATTTTGCCAATAGCTTATGCATATTTTTAGCTAACTCTTACATCTTAAATTAACCCATTTCTATTAATCTGTATATCGCCACAAGGCTGTGGCCTGCTGGTAAGTTTCTGGTGTGTCTTTCTCCTTTGGCAACTACATGGTGTCTCCTTGACTCTGCCTACGCTTTCTTTATATCTCTGTTCAGATTTCCTACCTGACTTTACTAAGCCATTGGGCAAAACAGCTTCTTTAATAATAAAGGGAAAAAAAAAAATCAAAAAAAAAAAAAGGGAAACCCACATCATGTGTGTGTTTTGTGTGTATGTGTGTGTATACACTTGAGAGAGGGTCTCACTCTGAGGTCAAGGCTGGTAAAATTCACACCCTTCTGCCTCAATCTCCTGTGTTTTATGACTTAGTCTGGCCACTAAACCTGGCTAAATAGCATATATCCTTTGTCAGCAGTAAAATGCTGGAGAGTTCCAAGTATCCTCAGCTCATCCAACCACAGAACTCTTGAAGGGAGCTGCTCTAAGGGTGCTGGGAGGCTTGAGCATGCCTTATCTTGCCAAGGTGTATTCAAACTTTTCAAGAGCCACAAAGCTATTTCTGTGAAGCATTTGAAGCATTTTCTGTAAGAAACCTCAACCTTTGTAAAGCAGGTTAAAGTGGGATGCACAGGACAGAGTACTGTTGATTTACTGCCCTAGAGAGCCCTGGGGAAGGCCTAGTTGCTCCTAGAGACCCACATGAAGCACACAGTTCCTCTACTCTATTTCCCCTCCCTCACCGTGAGTAATTTAGGAGGCCATTGTTGGAGAAGACAGTTCTAGAGACATTTGTTGAGGAGTGTAGGTCGGACCTCTCACTCCATTTGCAGCAGCAGATCTTAAGGAAGCCCATTCCCTGTCCCTGTCAATTCATGTGTGGTGTGTGAGCTGCATATAGACTCCAGCCAGAGAAGCACAAGCAGGAGTTCTGACTGAGGATACCTCCGTTCCTGCCTCCTTTTCCCCAGTGACATCACTGGCCACGTGCCACGGGTTAAGGTGTCATGTCTGGTCATTAAGTCTTTCTGGTGCCAGTGGCTGGTCTGGGATGGTGGTGGGTACTTGTGAGGACCACAGAATAAGAGTTAGCACATGGCTGCAGCTAGCAGTGTCCCCTTTTCTGACTGAATTCCCCTGCAGAGGCACTCCATCCATAGCAAGGCAGGGTGACCTGAGCCAGCCTGCAAGGGGGTGGAAAGTTGAGAGACAAAAGGTCAGTGACCTACTGCACATCTGGATTTTCCAGTTATTCGAAATAACCAGTTTGCCTTGGGTATACCACTATAGCCAATCTACCTACCTACCTACCTTCCTTTGTTCCTTCATTCCTTCCTTTCTTCCTTCTAAGACAATGTCTTACTGTGTAGCCCAGGCTGGCCTTAAATTCCCTGTGTAGTCAAAGGTGGCCTCAAACATACTCTGCAGCCCTGGCTAGATGCTTATCTCACTGTGTAGCTCAGGCTGGCCTTGAACTTACATCAGCCTTCCTTCCTCAGCATCCCAAATGTAGCATTATAGGTCTTGAGACTCCACACCCTCCTCTATAAGCTGACTTCTTGGAATTTGTTGTCACAGCTCATTGGCCAGTTCAAGTAAAGGAAGGGGTTAATGAAGAAGAGGGCCCCCCAGCGCCTGGATCATCAGAGACGGCACTTCAGAGAACATCACTTGTAAGGATATCAAGTCTCCAGGCAGGAGGTAGAAAGGGTGATGTGAGGATCACAGGGATGTGTGGTCACTTGGTGAGAGGGCAATGAGGTGGCTCAAGGCCATCCTGGTCTGGTCCCAGGGCAGAGTTCTGTACCTAACAGTCCATCTCTATGGTCAAGCTTCCATTCTCGGCTGCCAGGCTCTTGCCATCTCCGCTGACTCACGTGAGTCCTCATACTTGCTTCCTGGCGCCCACCACATGGTCTGGTCTATCCTACTGACACCCAAGCCCTGGCCACAAAGTCTTCATTCCCTGCTAGCTTGCTAAAGGCCCCTTCCTTAGATCTACTCGTTTCATTTTGATAGCTATTCACTCTGAGGTGTAACTAGTTGCTGGAGTCCTGACAACCTAAGAAATGCTGGCCTTTTATAAGCGAGGACTTATTTACTCAAGTGGGTCCCTGACTGTGGGATTCCTGGAAACTCAACAAGGAGATAATACTTTCCAGGCCAGCTGGAATCTGTCCAGACTCTTCCTCCATGAACGGGGCTAGGTTTTCTTCTTTTATTCAATCTATTACCTTGATTTAAAAAAATCCATCCTGATATGATAAATAGGAAGAACCCAGAACATCTATGAATGGTTCTCACCAAAACATGTCAATGTCAAATCAAGTCTTTAAGGATAGCTTCGAGTTGACAGGAAATGCTAGTTTTGAGGGGAATACTAGGTGACTCCTGAAGGAAGAAGCGTTTTGCAGAAACCAGGGCACTGCCTCCAAACAGCGAGCAGCCAGCCATAGGTCGGAGGGAACAGGATGCTATTCCCATTCCCAAAGTCTCAGACTTTGTGATCGGGTCCTCCAGGACCCTGTGTCTAATGCCATCACCTGGTGGGTGGGCACAAATCCCGGGATTATGGAGGAGCAGGGGCTGGTGACATGGTTTTATTGAGTGAAGGAGCTTGCAGCCAAGTCTGCCCACGTGAGTTTGGTCCTGAGCCCTACATGGTGGAAGAAGAGAACTGACTCTCATGAGCTGTACTGTGACCTGCACAGGATGCTGTGGCACACACAGATACAGACATACAAACAGATGACACATAAGCACATAGTTTTTTACCTTAGGTTAAGATTTAAAGACTTGAAAGATGCAGCTCCAAATGGATCGACAGGATACTTTCTGTTTTATCATTATTATTGTTATTATTACTATTACTATTATTATTATTATTGTTATTATTTCACAGGGTCTCACAGTGTGGTGCTTGAAGGCATGCCATTCACTGTGCAGACCAGACTGCTGATAAGCCTTCAACACACGGCCTTTGGGGACATTCAAGGCGCAGGTGGAACAAGTGCTGTTACGTTGCTGTGGGTTCTAACTCCCACACTGTCACCCACGTGTAGCAGTTCCCCATACCTGACACAAAACCAGGTCCATATTACTGATGAAGGGGGATCCCTTGACCTCTACCCCCATCCCACCCATCAGACCAATCCTGCCTGCTCAGACTCCATTCACTTCCTGTCAACCATTTTGACTTTAATGTAATTTTACTTTCTGGAGTTTATGAAAGAAACAATGAACATCAACCTGGTGACATTACCACAAACCACATCAGTAAGCCCTGAGCTATACCCACCGGTCACTCTTCAGATCCACGTCAAATTTATCAGCGTTTCTACTCCACATTCACTCAAGACACCCGGCACATGGCGCTGAACCGCTCATGTCTGGAGTTTCTTGTCTGCTGCCTGGAGTTCATGAAAACTGCATGTTAAGTTGAAGGAGGTAGGGCTGTGGGCGGGGTCAGGGACTAAGCAGCCCTGAAAGAACCTTGGGCAACTGAGTGCCACAGCCCCCACAGAGCATCTTCAAAGACAATGGCGGAGCCCGTGGCACCACTGGGAGTCTAAAACTGTTTTTGAGTGACAGGATCTATCATTACAAGGCAACCTAACCCAGAATCTTAAACCCAAGACAGACAAAAGAAGAAGAACTTTGAGGAAATGAGGGTGGAGGGCCCAAGGTCATGTCCGCAGGGCCTCCTTCTTGCTGGGGACCAGGTTGGGAAACTTTTGGAAAGGCCGTGGTGAGTTCCAGGACATTCATGTCTCATCCCGGACTTCCTCCGTAGGAAGTTAAGAATGTACGGCTTCCCGTGTGACCGTAGAAAAGCAAGAATGCATCTAGTACTCTCCTCTCATGTCCCCCCTTGCAAGCAACTCAAATATGGCATCAAGGCCAAGAACGCTCTCCATGCGACAAGAGGCCGCACACAGTGTACAAGCGGAACCTGCAAACCCATCATTTGGTGTGGGCATTTTTTGAACTACTTCTCTGTTTCTGTGGTAAAATGCCCTGGCAGAAGCAGCTTACTGCTTAGTTTGGCTCGACATTTGACATTAGAAATGGGTATTGCAGGGAAGTTGAGGCAGCAGGACCTTGGGGCAGTTGGCCACATTGCATATGCATCAGGAAGCAGAGGGAGGGAGGGGGAGGGGGAGAAGGATGGAGGAGGGAGGAGTGCTCCCTCCACAGTGGGCAGGTCTTCCCACTTCAGTGACCCCAATCAAGATGGCCCCTTACAGGCTGCTCAGAGGCCTGTAATCCAGGTAATCCCATGTCTCATCAGGTTGACAGGAGAGACTGACCATGACAGGTATGAACTGAAAGCCACCCTGAAGGGCAGAGATTGTGTGTTGGAAAAGCTGGTGCTCATGCTTTTTCAATGTTACTCAACTGCTGAAAAATCATTATCAAGGAATAAGCAGATCTAGCCAGGTCTATAAACCCAGACACTAGTGATGCTAGTTCTAGGTCTGCCTGGGCTACAAACAGCACTTATGGCCACCCTGGGCAGTGTAGTGAGAGCCTATCTCAAAGTCAAAAGTCAGAAGAGGGTTGACCATGGAGAGCCATGGCAGAGTGTTGCCTAAGGTGCAGGAGGCCCAGGGCTTCAATCCCAGTACCAAAGAAAGAGGAGGGAGGGAGGGAGGACAGAAGGGAGCAACGAGGGTGGGAAGGATGAAAATTTTAGACCTGAAATAGAACACTCAGTTCATGTTCTTATATTTGAGTTTTGTTGTTGTTGTTAGCTGTTTTACGTGTGTGTGTGTGTGTGTGTGCGTGCGTGCGTGCGTGCGTGACATACAAGTGCAAAGGTCAGAGGGCAACTTTTGGGGGTGATTCTCTCTTCACCCCTTGTTGAGGCAGGACTTGTTTCTGCCATGCTGTGTTTTCCAGGTGACTTTCCTGTCTCTGCCTCTCACCTCACCAGAGAAGGGTGAGGATTACGGATGTGCCCTGCTACATCTGAGTTTTCATGTGGGCTGTGGAGCATGAACTCAGCCTTCACACACACATAGTGTTTTTACTCACTGAGCCACCTGAACAGTCCATTGTTGCCCATTTACATTTTTCAATTATATTTATTTCATGTCTGTCACAGTGTACATGTGAAGACCAGAAAAACAAAAACAAACAAACAAAACCAAAACACTTGTGGGAGTTGGTTTTCCCTTTCCATCACCTGTGTCCTGGGATCCAGCACCAGGCCCTGGCACAGGTGCTCTTCCCTGCTGAGCTGTCTGCATGTCTCCTTTGCCACTTTACTGGTGTGTTCCAAGCTGTGCGGTTTATGGGTGGTGGTCCAGCGATGTCACAGAGATGATACAGGGACGCCTGTGTTTCAGCCTCCTTCAGTACTCTCCGCTCCTTGTTCTGCTGCCTTAATCTGCACCTCTTCTAGCTCTTCATGCTCTGGACTGTACCTAACCATGCTGAGGCATCAGAACCTGTCCTTCCATTCTGTCTGTCCCTTCTCCCCCTCTCCTTCCTCCGAGACCATTCTCAGGCTCTGGGACCACTGTGTCCACTCTTAGGACAGCCACATGAGTGGCAGCTTCCGTGTTTGTCATTCTCCCCTACACGCAGCTCTTCACTCTCCTCTGCATGGATCTCCCTTCGAGGGCTTGTGACCTCAGCTCCCAGAATCCTGCCCACTCTTCTCCAGCCCTCCTGGGAGCCAGCATCTTCTCTGGCAGAGCCTGGCACGGCCTTATCCTCCATCCCACGTCAGCACAGCTGGAAGGAGACCAGATCCTACTCCGCCTCTACTTACCACACTTAGATGGCCTGTGTTCACTTAAACACACTGCAGAATGCCTTCGAGACTTCAAAGACTCTGTCTCATGACCACCACTACCACCCACCCATTCCACCTGGTGCCCATCTCCCTCCCTGGTGGCTGTGACTCAGTTTTTTCTATCACCCACCATCCCCTCTGTTCTCCACTTTGTTCTTCCCATTTCTTATCGTCATTTAAAGAGGTGAGAAGAACAAGGGCCTTACTTTGTCTGCCACGCCACACCCAGTCCCAGGACAGCAGGACCCGACACGGAGCACTCTGACCAACAACGCGTGACCAGGGTAGATCTGAAGTCTCTGTGTGTGTCCTGGCATTTACAATGGGATTCAGGCTCAGTCAACACTTTTATACAACCCAGGGTCTCAAACAAACAATAAAATCTCTTCTGATGGGCAGTGGCACGGATAGTCCTTTCTTGTTATTGACATCACTCGGTTGTCCCCAACAACATGAATCATCTCTTCACACCCAATCAGGCCTAGCAAGGGCTTGAACACTGATAGTCACAGGAAATTGCAGTCTACCTGGAAACTGGCCCTGCTCCTAGCAGTTTCGGGAAACCGCAGGCCGCCCAACATGTGTCTCTGACGCTCCAGGGGGAGGAAGACGCTCCCGACAGGGAGGGACTCCTTGTCTTGTGGTTGGGCTATTCTTGAGTCTTGGAATGTTGTTCTCCTGGTGTTGACAGCCGCCACCTCTCCCGGTGGTGCCAGGCCCTTGTGTCAGGCCTCTGGAGCCTCGCTTGGTGGGTGGTGAGGGCTTCCACAGCCTCCCACCCACCTGGGTTATGGCAGGCATGCTGCGGGGGAGGACAGGAGCCTGTGGCACTGGGCGCTCCTCTCTGGCTCTCCCTCCCCCTGCTAAACAAAAGCTTCCTGCTGGGGTGGGGACCAGAGCATGCTTTTGATTCAGGAGCAGGCTCCAGAAGCCCAAGGATGCCTTCCCCACAGACCCCTGAATATGCATGCCAGGGTAGGGACGGCTTTCTACCCCTTTCTTTCTCTCTGCTCTGCCTTCAGGTCTGCTGGTCTCTCACCAGCTATGCCAGTTTTTCTGTCCCCATCATCTGGTTTTCTTTTGGTAGAATCTTCCAGAAACTTTAGGTCCCTTTCCTCGTGCACTGTTCTATCAGTCATCAGGCCTTGTGTCACTTTGCTGCTTCTGTCTTCACTGTGGCTACCATTTGCCACCTTTAGTCTTCTTGTTGCCATGACTACCATTGGCCTTGGTCATTTTGCTACAGACACTGTTCACAGAACACAGAAGTGAGCTCAGAGAGGCTGTGTAGCTTGTCCAGAGTTACACAGCTGGGATGATAACAGGATTGATACCAGAACTCAGTCCCCAAGTCACATGACTTCCGGGGCAGAGTTCAAACAGAAAATGTGGTCCACTTTGCCAGAGCTATTCAAATCCCGGTCCCACCCACACTACTGACTTTTGGATTTTCTGGGACTCAGGTTATCATTGCAGGACCTGACTTGCCTCCTGGGCTGTAGGGAGGACGGCATGGGGCAGCCATGGAGGATGGTGTGTGCACGCCAGGCTAGACACACAGGTGTCCCAGGAGCTTCCAGTCTAATGGGCAGGACCGTCATCGCTTTTGACAAGAAAACCACCCAAGGGAAAGAACCAGGCACTACATGGGCACAGAGCAGGGACACTTGCCTCAGACAGTGTGGCTTTAAATAAATAAAAATTAATATCCTGTTCCTTGGGATCCCCATCCTCCCGCCTCAGCTTCCAGCGTGTTGGGATTGTGTGAGTGTGCCACACACCCAGGTAGATTTACTTTAGTTCTGTAGAAAAGTCACAGAGAAGGGGCTAGGAGTTTGTGCAGGCTCCTCCCAGCTCCCTCCAGCACCAGACTCTCCTGTCACATTGCACTGTCTGTCTCTCAGAAGTCAACATGGCTTGATGCTGTTAATTCTTGACCTCATTTCCTCCAACCCGGGGTGCCACACGGCTTTTCGCCAGCTCCGTTTTGAAGGATGAATAGGAGTTTGTTCAAAGCTTTGGCATTTCAGCCATGACAGAACACATAGGAACATGTGTTCCCTCCAACACGCCTTAAAAAGATGCAGTTTTTATAGAACAGGATGCATGGTATGGAGCCAGATAACAATTACTCAAAAGAAAAGGCCCAAAGCAACAGGATTTCTCACCCTACAGCTCTGGGTATCAGGCACTGGGCTATAGTCCAGATCGCTTCCTCTGGAGGCTCCGGGGTAGTTGCACTTTTGCCTTTACCAGCTTCTGGAGGCAGCCTGGACTCCTCAGCTCCTGGCCCCATCCTGTCCCCGCAAAGCCAGCTGGACACACCTTCTAACTACCCTGACCCCTCCTCATTCTGTTTTGTTGTTGGAGTTATGTTTTTCTCTTACAAGGACACTGATTACAGCAGGCCCCTGGACCAGCAAAGCCTCCTCCTCGTCTCAAGACCTTTCAACTGATTCTGTCGGCAAAGTCCCCTTTGTTCCAGGAAGGAACATGTTCATGTATTCAGGCATGTGGGCACCTTTGGGGCTGTCAGCCATGCTTCTAGAAACTCTTTATCAAACTGGTTGGGAGCACAGGTTTGAACTCCACAGACCTGGGTTCGAGTCCTTGTCCTGTACCTTAAAAGTCTTGCTACTCAATCGCTCTGTACCTCCATTTCCTCATTTTCAAACTGTGTCTAATAAGTGAAGTTACATCAAGGGTTGTTTGGAATTAAAGTGATCACAGGCTTTCAAACTGAAATTCATAGGCTAACACACAAACACCACACACATACACACATATGGTGTCATACACACAGACACATTCACACACACATAAAATTACACACATGCTTACACACATATGCATGCATGCAGGTACGCACACACACACATATACACATGTGCATGCAGGTGTGTGCACACATGCTCACACGCACGCATGCATGCAGGTGTAGGCGTGCACACACACATATGCTCACACACACGCATGCATACCAGGGCACATGCTCACACACACATATGCTCATGCACACACGCGTGCATGCAGGTGCGTGTGCACACCCAATATGCTCACACACATGCATGCAGGTGCAGGCACACACACGCATATGTTCACACACACATACATGAATGCATGCAGGTGCGTGCACACACACACACATGCAGTAACAACTCAGAGCCATCTGGAAGGCTAGAGATACAGTGTGAGAAATTCTCAGAACTGGAAAGGCCAGAGAAGCTGAAGTCAAACTCTAAGACATGCCTGGAGAGGCTCTCACCTCTAGTGTCATGTGCTCAATACCTGCAATGGTCACTTCAGCCATGGGGCTAAACCCTCCACCGAATGGAAGTCTGGGCAGGTATCAGATTGGCTGACACTGTTCACATGCCCACTTTCTGGTTGCAAGGACTTCTGGGAGGAAAAAAGTGTCTGTCTCCCTCAGCTTCTCAGTGGCTGGCTCTTTCTTCTCTCCAGGCTAGCGCACACTGTGAGAACTTCCTCAAGCATGGAGGGAGGTCAGCATGCACACCACGCCAGTAGTTCTTATTGCACCAGGCTGAGGCTACACACACACACACACACACACACACACACAGACACCGCCTTCCCTAGCAGCTGCAGCCTGAAGTCAAGATTCTGGTCCTGGTCAGACTCACCAGGACACAGTCTTCTGCCACAATAGTCTCCATAGATGACAGTCAAACATAATTTCTGGGTAGTCATTGCTTGGGGGCCTTTGTGGAGCAGGGGCGCTCACACAGCCAACTAACTCTGTCTGCTTTTGTAAGGCAGAGGAGAAAACTTTAGTGAGCGGGAACAGTAAGGGGAAAGGCGTGCCAAAGATGTTTTTAATATGCATGAGACTGTGCAGCCAAGCCAGGGGCCGCTGCCCGGTTCCAGGCGTGTTCCTGCCCCAGACGGGCTGATGATTTGAAGGGAGCCGCGGTCAGACTGTATACCTGTCATCTGCCTCTCCACACTAGCCTGCCTCGCTTGCTCTAATGAGGCCTGACACCTCGGGAATCCGGCGGGTGCAGAGCAGTCACAGAGGGTACAAGGAGCCAGAAGGGCCTGCTTCAGCCACTTGGGTTTCCCTGGGAGGTGGACAAGCAGGACGAGCCCAAGGTTTTTGCTGCAAGGTCTGTCTTGGCCAGTTGCTGGAGGGACAGTGAGTGTCACATCGTCCCCATGCTTCTTGGTATCCTTGGCTAGAAAATGGGTTGTAACCAAATATGTTGGCTCATGTCTATGATCCCAGTACTCCGGACTCTGAGGTAGGAAAATTGCTACGTATGTGAGGCTAGCCTGAGCTACACAGTGAGCATCAGATCAACTGTATCTACATAGTAAGACCCTGCCTCATAAAATCAAAACCTAAATGAGTTTTAATAGGCTCTCAGAGATTGATGGGGACAAATGCAGACTGTATGAAAAGAATCCTTTGTGACAACATGGTAAATAACCATGATAAATAATATCATCCCCAGCCCGGCTGATGGCTGCCAAATCACAACAAAGTATTCTCTAGACAGGAGTTTCTTTGATACAGTCTCTGGTTCCACCTGGAGAGCCTCTGCAGAGAGAAGATTTCCTGGGAGGTCCTGGGAAGGATTGGTCAACCTCCACTATGACTGTTGAGGAGAGGTGCCCCACCTGAGGTGGGCCTGCTTGTTGGCAGAAGGGTTTTAGCAGTGATGAGCTTGAAGGGAACATGGATGGTCCTAGGACCCTGTGCAGAGGAGCTCTGAGGAGTCTTGACCTTTGCCCTGTCCCAGGAAAGCCTCCCACAGAGCAATGTAAGGCTATGGACAGCCATCTTAGATAAATTCGGAGAACAGCTAGTGTTCCAGAGTGCCCCACCTTCCTTCTGTCTGTGCTCGCAGAGAGAGCACAGAGGTACCCAGGGGCACTGAGCTGTATGGGGAATACAGACTGTCAGCCTAGTCCTGGTGGTACACTGGGAGCACGCCCGGAAGCAGAGAGGCAAATCCTTGGGGATGATGCCTATCATGTGTGCTGGTACAGAAGCCAGACTTCAGGAGCTTCTGAGAACCAACAATAAAATCAACCCATAAGTTAAGGGCTAAGGAGGGGCTCAATAATGGAGAGGGGGGCCTGCTGTAAGCCTTGGGGAGCCGTGCAGTTTGTGTAGAAGAGAGTGGAAGGAGGGGCCAGCTCTGCCAGACACACTCTTGCCTTTCTGTATAAGAAGGGAGTCACCAAGAACCCTCCAAAGAGGTCTGTGCAGGACACACCCCCACCCCATGACTACCTGACCTGGAAAACTGGCACAGGATGGGGATGTGGCGAAGGGACAAAGTCCCTTAGACACTGAACTCTTGAGGAACAGCATTGGCCTCAGTGTTTCCATCTGAGCAGTGGGAATAACAGTATGTCCCCTGGGTGGCGGCTGTCAGAGAAAACTAGATCACTGGTGTCACAAAAGCTGACAGATCACTGTGTTCTTACACCCTGCACACCCTGGAAATCCACTCCCTTCTCAGCTGTGTACTTGAGTTATGGGAACCACTGAGGGTCGGCCGAGACCATCCACACCCCATCCCTCCTTGGTATTCAACGTGAGCAGTAAAACCTTCCACTCCCAACCAGCAGTCAAAAGAGAGCTCGTCTGAAAAGCCAGGCTTGCACTGAGGATAAGGTGCACCCTCTGCCACGCTCCTTCAGCCTCACCGGGCTGCACATGGCTGCTTGCCACTGGTGCCTGGCATGGAGAGGCATTGCTTCAGCTACTTGCTCTTGCCCACTTCTCCAGGCCCTCAGTCCTAAGCTGAGAATTCTCCAGAAATGCCCTACCCATCCTCAGACTGCCCGTGGGATGGTGCTGCTTCTCTTTGTGGACACACCTTCCCTCTGGCTGCAACTGCACCATTGCTTCCCTATTGGCTTTTCTCTGTTTACCTGTTTGATGTCTGTTTATTCTTAGCAAACTTTGCCATGCCACATGGTCCTTGGCAGGAGGGCGGTTACCTGAACCAGTCCTGTCTTACCTCAGTGCTGCTGCCAACTTTCTCCACCTATCCTCGGAATGGGCAGCACCGTTTACCAGCTCTCCTGATCTCAGGAAAGGACTCTAGCTGCAGCGGGGAGAGTGAATGGAACAGAATGGGCTGGAATAGAATAGGGCCACTGGGTAACACAGTAGAGATTTGGGACTAGAGACAGGGTGAATCCAAAATTCCAAAATGCCAACAGTAACGGATTTCTAGCTGCCACCGGAGCCTCTTTGCATCCCACCTTCCCTTCCCACCTGAGGCTCCTCTAGCATCCCCAGGCTTGCAGCTTCCTTTTCTGTCACCTGAGAGGGAATGAAGGCCAGCTTCCTGCTTCCAGAGTCTTTTATCAGGGAAGGACGCCGATTGCTAAGAAAGGGGGGAGGTGCGCATCTTCTCTGGACACCAGCAGAGGCCTTGGAACCAGGTGGTTCCTGGTCAGAAGACTTAGCGATCAGACCTGTGCCCACTAGGGGGAAATGTGTCTGGGGAGGTTACAGCAGGCAGTAAAGTAAGTCCCTGAGGGTTTAGATAAGAAGTGGCTATTTTCACTCTGTGACTACCCAGGACCAGAGCCAAGAGCAGGAGGCCCCTCACCTGGGAGCTTCTGAGTTCCTCCAGCAGAGAGGTGCCTCGGCAGGCAGGCGACGATGGGAGAGGGAACTGAGGTACAGGAACTGTGTGGCAGTCATTTGCCCCCTGTTGTTCATGCCCAGGGGCGCTGTATTGGGTGCTGAAGGGCTAACCCTGCCTGAGTGCGAACTCACAGGTGGCCCTGGACTGTCACCAGCCTCAGTTTCTTTGCCAGTAAGGAGGGAAGTGAGTGCTGAGCAACCTCAGCCCCCATCTCTTCCCAGAGTCCACTCCCTTTCCTCTCTTGGCCCCAGGCCTCAGCCTCTCCTGACTGAGGGGAGTCTCGGGCAGAATGACTGGGGTCCCCGCACCCCCTCCACCCCTTTGCAAAGCACATACAGATGTGGGGCTGTCGGCCGCAATCAGGGTTCAGGTGAGGAATGGGGCCTGGCAGCCCCGGGCTTGTACTCGTTTGCCGGAGTGCAATTTCCCCGTAATTACACTTCCTAGCTTTTCGGCATCTGTGAAAGATCACCCTGGGACACAGAGGAGCCGGGTGCGCTGGCAGGGGGACAGGCCTTCGCTCCAAATCACCCTCCACTGGTGGAGAAAACCCACTCGCCCTGGGCCTGGTTCTGGCATGTGCAGTGTCCCCTAGAGGCAGGCCCAGCATGCCCCATAGATCTGATCAGTCCCAAGCCTCTTCTCACTGTTCTCCAGTATTCAGTCATCTCCAGTATCCAGCTTCAGTTGTTGCCATGTAACACCCTGCACTGTCACCCATCTGGATTCCCGGATCCCCCTCCACCAGTTACTCAAGGTGATCTCTATAAGCTTGCCCACTGCCCTGCCCACCTCACGCCATTCCAGTTTTGTCTGTGTCATTGCCACTCACCGGTCCCTGCTTGTCATCTCTGACCTGCTCCTCTGTCAGCCCTGAGCACACTGTTGTGCTCCGTGTCATACGCCATGCCATGGCCAGCACATGTAGAATCTAGACAGAATCTAGGGGTGCCTCTTCCTGCATCTCAGATAAAGATTCGTTTTAACAAACCCATCCAGAGGGCAGGAGGATAATCAGAGAGAACCTATAGCCAAAGAAAATCCTGAGGAAAGAGCCTCTGGGGGACCCTGGAAAGCCACTAGAAATGTGGGCAGGCCCTGGACATGAAGCAACACTCAAGGGTTAGTGAGTTTGCAGGGCATACAGAGCTCACTGTGGAATGGGGTCCAGCTACTCCAATCTCCATTGGGGCCCACACTAGGAAAACAGGCTGTAAGCCAGGATCAGCACTCACTCCCACTTGATAGAAACCACAGCCCTGGTAGGTCATGCTACAAACCATCCTCAACGGGGCCTCTCCTGAAGCTCTGGAAGAAACATCATTGCTTCTAAGACCAATAATCTGGAAGGAGCCTGGAAGTAAGGCATGGCTTCAAGCATCAGAGTGTGCCCTGATCTAAGCCCATAGCAGACATCACTAATCAATCACAGCACCAAGAGGCTAAGTCACTTGGCAAAGGTCAAAGCTGGTAAATGAGTGGTACCAACTTTTGGCCGTGGGCAGTCTAGAGTCAGAGTCCTTGGTCTTAAGCACTGGGCAGTCCTATCCCACACCAGCTCTGACCCTTGTCTTAGAGGCAAGCACGAGAAACCTATACAGCTTTCCAGAAGAACGTGGAAGGCAAAGAATCAGAGAAGGGGGCTTAGCACAGATACGAATTCAAAGCCAGACCCTGCCTCTCACTGGATGTGGGCCTGGCTTGTGACTGAACCTTTTGGAGCCACTATTTCCACCATCATAAATGGACAGAACTCGGGCTGGCTGTTGTCTTGCAGTGTTACTTGCATTAGCCCAAAGGCAGAAGCAAGCCAAAAGAGCATCTGCAGGTAAGACTGTCCATCTTCACTGTCTGCTTGAGTAGACTCAGAGTCACCAGGGAGATGCATTCTGAGAACATTTCTGGGGATGGAATATTGTTCAGCCTTGAAGAGGTAAGAAACGCTGAAATTTCTCACACATATGTAGGAACCTTAAGCATGTTCTACCAAGCAGCAGCAGCAGCAGCAGCAGCAGCAGCAGCAGCAGCAGCAGCAGCAGCAACAACAGCAACAGCAACAGCAAGCTACCAGGAAACCAGGCCTGAATTAGTGGCACAGCCTCCTGGAAACACTGGTGATCTTGGTGAGCCCCTGGCTGGCCCCAGTCCTGGAAAGCCTGTTTCTGCGGCTAACCTATCTAAGGAAAAGACTGTGGGTGTGCATATATTTGTGCTGAGCCAGGTAGAGCATTAGCAGAGGAGAGGCAGAGTCAGAAGACACATCGTAGCTCTGGGCACAGCATGATGCAGTCACAGTGACACAGTGGGCCCTGAGAAGCCCAGACTCCATGCAGGTCCACCTTCTTTTGGTGATGGGGTGGACAGAATGGATCTCCAGCTCACTGGCTGGCTCTTCAAGGGGCTTGACTCCTCCCTGGCTTTGCTGAGCTAAGCACCTTGGCTTGGCCACCTGTTAGCTCTGTGGGGTCTTGTGTCTCTACTTCCTTATCCACCAGTGGGTGTCTAAGCCACCACACACACACACACACAACACACACACGCACACACACACACACACACACATACCTCGGTACTTTCATGAGCTCCTGAGCACAGCTGCTCTCTCAGTTTTGCTTTGTCACCTCTGGAGAGGGCTGACACCCTCTGTCAGCCACCTCACTCTGAAGAAACCTGAATGACCCGTTCTTGCAGAGCTAAGGCTAGAGCCCAAGTCCCTTGAACCCCCAGCCAACCCCCTTTCTTGTCCACATGCAGCACTAGCTGAAGTATTTCAACTTAAGAGGAGATGATGGCCTTCTCCTCTGTCTCTCTGTGCTCACCTCTGTCCCCTGAGCATGGGTGCAGCATGCATAGCAAAGGGGACAGGCTCGTGCCTCATGGAATAATAGGGTGCACAGATGGCAGGGGAGAAGTGCCACACCTCAGCATATTTCTTCACTGCCCCCCTGAAAGCTTTAGGCTGCTCTGAGCCACAGGCTGGACAAAGGCTCACAGCTCACTGGTAGGTGGGGGACAGAAAACTGCAGATAAGGGTGTTATAGTGAAGACATTTGGGATAGGCTCAAGGGTGAAATCTGACAACAATGGCTGTGGAACCCAGGTTGCCATGACAACCCTTCTTCTCTGACCTGAGCATCTCAGCCTTGTCCTGGTACATGATGGGAATGCTGGGAATGCTGGGAATGCTGGGACCTCGGGGCCACTGCAAACATGGGTGCCCCTGTGTGGCAGTTTGAATTAAATTGACCCATAATCTCATAGGGAGTGGCACTATTAGGAGGTGTAGCCTTGTTGGGGGAAGTGTGTCACTGTGGGGACAGACTTTGAGGTTTTCTATGCTCAGGAACCACCCAGTGTCCCAGTCAATCTCTGGTTGCCTGCAAGATGTAGGACTCTCAGCAACTACTCAGGCACTGCATCTGCCTGTATGCCACCACGTCCCGTCATGACGGTAATAGACTAAACCTCCAAAACTGTAAGCCATTCCCAATTAGATGTTCCTTTATAAGAGTTGCCATGGTCACTGGGCAGTAGTGGTGCACACTTTTAATCCCAGCACTCAGGAGGCAGAGGCAGGTGGATCTCTGAGAGTTTGAATCCAGTCTGGACTACAGAGTGAGTTCCAGGCCAGGCTCCAAAGCTGCACAGAGAAACTCAGTCTGGGGGACGGGGATGGGGAAGAGTTTCTATGGTCACGGTTTCTCTTCACAGCACTAGAACCCTAACTAAGACATCGGGCAAGGGGGCCTGGGCTTTGGCCTCTGAATTCCTAACATGGTTTCCACTTGAGTCTGCAAACTAGCTCCATTTGGGAACTGCCCATCACCTGGAGGATTGAAGCAGAACAGTCAGCCAGTATCCCCAAACAGAAGAATCACAATTGCAGGATCTGCTGTAGCACAATTAATAAAAACCCAGAAACAGATATTGGGATTCAAGCTGAAGACCAGAAAATCAAAGCAGCTAGTCACTGGCTCTACCAGTAAAAAATGACAATCCTGCCTTCAGGAATCTTCAGAATGAGACAGAACACTGCGGAATAAATGCTCTTGTACACTATAAAGATTTGTCACTCAATAAAATGCTGTTTGGCCAGTAGCCAGGCGGAAGTATAGACAGGACAACCACTAGAGTTAGTCACTAGTCAGATGCAGAAGAAGCAAGATGAGAATGCCTCACTGTGAAAAGATACCAAGCCACATGGCTAAACATAGACAAAAAAATATGGGCTAATTTAAGTTGCAAGAGCTAGTTAATAATAAGCCTGAGCTAATAGGCCAAACCATTTATAATTAATATAAGCCTCTGTATATTTCTTTGGGACTGATTAGCTATGTGACATGGTGGGATGGAAACTTCCATCTATGATCTGCTTTTGCTGGGGTTTGAGTATGAAATGTCCCTCATGGCTCATGGGATTGAACACTTGGTTCCAGCTGTGGTACTGTCTTGGAGGCTGTGGGAATTTTAGGAGGTTGAACCTCATGGAAGGAAGTAGGTTACTGGGGACAGGTCTTGAAATTTGATGGCCAGAGCCTATTTCCTTGTTATTCTCTCTCTTCCTGATGGCAGACATAGTGTAACCAGCCACCTCATGCTCCTGCCAACATACCTTCCTCATCAGGATGTACTTTATCCCTTTAAATAGTGAGCCAAAGCTAGCCCTTCCTCCCCAAGTTCCTTTTTCTCTAGCATTTGAGAACAACAATGGGAAACATAATAAATATAGCTGCTCGCCCTGGACATACCCTGCTTCCCCATCTCCCAAGGTCCCAGCACACCCTCAGTGAGCATCCCTCCCAGACAATGGAGAAAGGAAGAGATGTGATTAGAAGTGGCAGGCTTGATTTGTGAGAAGATGAGGGAGGAAGCAGTGCAAGGGGATGGCCCAAGAGTCAGGAACAGCAAAGTACAAGGGATAGTCGCTGTTTGTGCCCTCACTCTCCCACCCTGACTCCATCAGCTTCAGCAGGAGCTTACCTAAGCTCTGTTGATCGGCCCCACTGAGCCCCCCACCCATCCTCACCCAACAACTCTTATACAACCCTTGGCCCTCGGGTTTCCCAAGTTGGGCTCAGAGAGCTTGGGCGGAAATTCTGGAGTCCTTGGTTGATGGACATAGGTTATCTCCTCTAGCATGCATTTCACCTTGGTCCAGTATCCTGTGCAGGAAGAGGAGACAAGACAGGGACTTTGGTTCGGGCCTAAGAGAGCGTGGGGTTACTTAGGGCCTATAGGAGGCCTCTAAGTAACCCCAGGGGAAGAGCTCTGAGGTGGCCTCTGAGACCGGAGTACCCTAGAATTGGAAAAGTAGAGAGAAACAGATAGCCCTAAACTCTAGAGAGGTCAGTCTGTCCAGTGTCTGCCCTGCTGCCCAGCCTGAAGCCCTAGCCCTTGCCCCAGCCTGGGCGGCACCTGGAAGAGGCCACCTGGAAGCAATCTCTCTCGCTAGTTCCCTGGAAGTGAAAGTTGGGCGTGGAGTTGCTCTCTAAATTATGCTTCCTCCTCTCTTCCTTCCAGGGATGAAATTGGAAGGCAACCGTGGGAGGAAAGCCATCTGTGAGCGCTTGGCTCCTGCGTGGGAGAGTGGAACTCTGTCCCCACCGTCCTGCTTCCTTCACCACTGGACATGGAGTCTTTGGAGATGGGCTCTGCATGACAGCCTTGGCTGCGTGGGAAGCCAGGCACTCTGGTCCTCTGTTGTCCTGCTGTTGCGAGGGGGACAGTGGAGCCTTCTTCCCACAGTGATGGGAGCGTCCGCCGTGGTCCCATCTCCTCCTAAACACTGTCGCAGACATGTGTGACCATGACACCCGATGATAAGGAATCCTCCAACCCTTGAATATGTATCTTCCGAGCTATGACCCTGTCTCTTAAATCTGGGCAACCTTGATGACTGGCTGAATGTTAGACTACAGAAGAAGCAACACTTTATGGAGTCTGGGGACAGAGGGGTAAAGCTGTCCTTGCAGGTCCGCCCAACTTCTGTACTCCAGCCCCAGGCTCTGTATGGTGTTCTGCCACAGCAAGGCCACCATGCGTGAGGAATCCTGATTTAGTTCATATGGAGAGACCTTGTGAAGATGCTAGGTAAGCTCAAGAAGGAGCAGCGATCTCTGCATCAGCACTGCCAAGTCAGACCCCAGCTCACTACATGGAGGTCCTATGCTAGCCCTGCAGAGCCTTTCCTGGATTTCTGACCATTGGGAACTGAACGATACAGAGGCAATTGCTGTTGCCGGGGAGGTGTTCTGCACGGTGGGAACACCACAGCAGTGTGGCTGTCTCATGGTCCCTGCTCCAGCTGTGACGTGAGGTGCTGATGTTTCCACGAGAAGCCAGTAGGGCACACACTGTGAGGAGAGTAGGGTCAAGGGATAGGGAGAGTGGGGCAGGCACTGTAGCTCAGCTGAGCTCCTCAGCCAGGGGCCACAAGTCAAGCCATAGCCCCCACTGCATGTTTAGGTCCCGGTAGGCCCAGGCAGTTAATGCCCCTGCCCACCCCTGGGCTTCTCTGGCCTTTTGCCTTACTCTTTGATACTGACCATATCTAGACAGCTATTCATGAAACCCTCCTCTGTTCACTGTTAACCCTCTCCTGTGTGTGTGTGTGTGTGTGTGTGTGTGTGTGTGTGTGTGTGTGTGTGTGTGTCCTGTTTCCTATGGGCAGATACCAGTTCTGACAGTGCTCTACTTGTTCCCAATCCAGCCCATGTAGATTTGAACCTGTTGGAAGCAATGCAAATTCCCCACTTGTTGAGAGTCTTCCTGCCCTAGCAGTCAGAGATACAGTGGTCAACAGCAGAGCGTGGTACCCATGCTGCAGAAGGCCTTGCATGGCATCTGCATAGTGTAGGATGGAAGTGACAATACATACATACATACATAGATACATAGATACATACATACATACACACACATACACACATACACACATGCATACATACATACATGCATACATACATGAAGTTATTTATGGAACTGGGGAGATGGCTCAACTACTAAGAATTCTTGCTCTTCTTGTATAGGACTGGAGTTCAGTTCCACACACACCCATTGGGAGGCCCACAGCTGCCCATAACTCTGTCTCTAGGGGTTCTGATTCCCCCTTTGGCCTCTACAGGCACCTGTGTACAAGTGTGCACACTCACACAGAGATACACACATACATGTAAAATAAAAACATAAGGAAAGCCTCTTCTTGAACTTGTTTGAGAAGCGGTTAGCCTGGAGCCAGGAAGGAGGTCATTACAGAGTCTCATCTAACACTGGAACAGTTTCCTCAGGTTTACATGCTCAGTCGGGGCTTCGTGAGCACCTTCACGGCCACTTACAAACAGATCTGCTGAAAGAACAAATCAAGAAATAAAAGCCCTTGTGGTTTCCTGGTGTGGAACCACAAGGGGGTTGGCTGAAGCACCAATATGGATGAAGACAAACAGTGGGGAGCATCTTCAAGTCACATCCCACCCCTCTCATATTCCTTGAACTAGAGCTGGGGGTCTTCTTGCTTAGAGGAGATGCTGGGAAAAGCCAGGAAGTGACAAAAAAACAGTGGTGCCCCCCCAGGAACCATCTGAGCCCAGATCCGGCCTCTGCCCTCCAAGGGGTGGTTCCCAGGACTCCAGCCTCTGGCCTGCACCACCCCCACACAGGGAACACACAATACAGCCACTTGTTTGAGACCCCAGTGAAACCAAGGGCCTTCCTCGCCCTAGAATGAACCAGAATGGGCAAAAGAACTGGGTGACTTTTCTGGTTTGGGGGAGTCATTCCCAACAAGGCTGGCCACAGCCCTCCACTGGTAGCTCCTCTAGTCCTTTCTGGAATCCTCCAACACTTCTCACTATTCAGAACTCCCCCATTTTTGTTTGAGGCTTCACCTCCTAGAGCATCATGGAATGAAGAGGTCAGCCTGCTCACTCATTCACAGCCAAGGAAGGTGAGGCCCAGATGGGCTGGGCTGCTTGACCTTACAACGTTGGTGGAAGAATCGGAGCTCTTGCACTATTGTCTTCACACCATCAGTGTCGCCCCCATTTTGTGAGGTTGACCAAGCCCACCTGCTCCAAGATGTCTGCTCTGACATCTCACCTGTGAGAGCCTTGGCTGAGTCCTGCTCAGTACAGAAACGGAGCAAACACAATTTGTTATCGAGCTTTTTGTTTATTTGTTCGCTTATTTGTTTGTTTGTTTGTTTACTTTTTGAAATGGAGTCTTGCTGTGTAGCCCAAGCTGGTCTTGAACTTACGACCTCCTTGTCTGAGTGTCCTCAGTGCCGGGACGACAGAGTCAAATCACTGCAGTTGGCGACTAGATCTTGATTGTCCCTGAGAGAACACCCTCCTGCAGAGCTGGAGACCTCCTCCTCCCCTTGTCTCTGTCAGGTTCCTTTAGGAGCAGTCACAGGGCTCCTCTCTGCTCAATGTGCCTGACTCTACTCATTTTCTAACTAGCAACATCTCTTCCTGAATTATTGCCTCCATCAAAGAGGAGTTATATACTACCGAGCCTGAGCAAACCGAAGAAGTCACACCTATACACCAGACCCTATCCAGTTCACCAAGGCCCCTAAGCATGCTGGGTAAGAGATGGGGTAAACTGGGGTCACAGTACCCTAGGTTGTCAAAGGGGCTGTGGCTCCTGAAGAAAAAAAGTCCTTTTTACCAGGGTGGATTTGGGTAGATCCCAAAGTCCTGGGAAACCCAGGTGTCAGGCATGTTGTCCCCTTCCCTCCTTACCAGGAAGGGTGCTATAATTATAATTATAAGAGGCCTCAATTATGGCCTCTTTTCTGCCTTCTGCTACTAGCTAATATAAGAAGGTTTAGGGGCAGTGGAGAGGGACTCCGTTCTGATTTATCTCTTAGAGTCAGTGAGTGTGTGTACACGCGCGTGTGTATGTGTGTGTGTGTGTGTGTTTGGGTGCGTGCGTGCATGTGTGTGTGCACGTGTGTGTGTGTGTGCGTGCGTGTTTGCATGCATGCGTGTGTGCATGCATACGTGTGCGCGATTTAGTGCGGGTGCACTCATTTGTTTGAAGGCATGCAAAGATGCCAGAGGGTCACTAGGTGTTATGCTCTATCTCCCTCTGCCTTACTCCCTAGGGACAGGTCTATCAAAGGTGGCAGCCAATAAGCCCCAGTGATCTCCTGTCTCTGCTCTTTGCACCTGGCCTTTTATGTGGGTGCCAGGCACTTGAACTTGGGTCCTCGTAACTTGCACAGCAAGGACACTGAGCATGTCCACAGTGGTCAGTGCTGTCCAGTGGCTTACAGAGTTTTCTCACTTCTCGCTTCTTTCATTGGTTTCTTTCAGGCTGTGGTGTTTCAGAAAAGCCTCCTCCTCCTTGCTGTTGGCTCCTCTTGCCCACTCCCTCTGGTGACCTGGCTTCCAGCTGGCCACAGTCTGGGGGTGGGAGACAAAAGCCCTTCTTAGCATCAGGCCACGACCTGCACTCTTCAGTGTCTAGGCAGTCCCTGCTTTATCAGATTAGCATTCATTCGACAGCTGAAGACATCACACAGAGCAGCAAGGGAAGCCCTAGGCTTTGAGGAGCGCAGTCAACAAGAAGATGGGGCAATATGGCTGATGTGAATGGGGTGGGGTGGGGAAGGGATGGGGATATGGTTCAGTTGGTGGAGTGCTTGACCAGCATGTGTGAAGGCCGGGGGATGATCTCAAGCCCTACATAAACCAGCATGGCAGTGCATGTTGGGCTCCCGGCACTGGAAGTCAAAGCAGGAGGAACCAGAAGTTCAAATGCATTCTCAACTCCATAGCAAGTTTGATGCCCATCTGGGCCATATGAGACCCTTTCTCAATAAAATGAAATAAATTGTTCTAAAACAGAGGATGGAGGGGGACAATTTGGAAGTATCCACACATGGAGGTGGGTACAAAGCGCTTTCCAGGAAGAAATGCCTAGACATCTACTTGGAAGGCATCCAGATACTAGCATTAGCTTGGGAGGGACTTGAAGATCTGAGGTCTGAAGCTTCTGGGGATTCCCATGATAGACTCCTGAGCCACAGATAAAATGTCACTTAAATGTAGCCTCATTAAAAATCTTTTAAAATGAATTTTTTTATTTTCATGATTATTTTGTTTTGCTTTTGTTTTTCAAGACAAAGTTTCTCTGTGTAACCATGGATGTTGTGGAGCTCACTCTGTAGACCTGGTTAACCTTGAACTCAGGGATCCACCTGCCTCTCCCTCCTGGTTGCTGGGATTAAAGGTGTGTGCCATTACCACTGCCACTGCCACCGCCACAGCCACCACCCGGCTAAAATGTGTTTTTAAAATAATTTCTTTAATTTTAATAAGATTTTCTTTACCTAAGATGTTCTGGGTATTATCATTACAACCCACAATCAATATGAAAATGATTAGAGCCAAGGAGAAGGCTTAGTTAATATCCGTTTCACAAACACGAAGACCAGAGTTCAGATCCCCAAAATGCACATGAAAAGCAGAATACGGCACCTGACATTTGTAACCACGGTGCTAGGGGAATGGGGCAGACACAAGCAGATCCATGGAGCTCAGCGGCCAGCCAGCCAAACCAAATCTAGAAACTTCAAAATCCATGAGAAATCTTCTATTAAGACAGAAGGTGGAGAGAGACTCTGTCTCAAAAAAACGAGGTAGAGATTCTATTTCAAAAAGTAAGATGGAGAACAATTGAGGAAGACACCTGGACTACACATGCACTTACTTAGACACACCACGGAGATTATTCATGGGTTATCTTTTATTTTATCTTTTTATATTGTTTTTCCTTTTTATAGGTCTCAGGGTTTCAGCTCAGTTGGAGCACACCCATTTCAAGCGCTCTTTGGACACCTGTAGGCTACTGGCTGCCATGGTTGGAGTGACCAGCTTGCCTGACTTGTCCCAGACTGACAGTTCTGTGTCCTAGGAACCCATCTTCCCCCACTCGCAGGAAGCCTCAGGGAGAGGTTGCTGTGGGCTGGAGACAAATCTAGTCCACCTCCCCAGCATGGCTCCCACCGCTTTGGGCTCGGGGGAAGATTGATGCCTTTCAGGTTCTTAGCTCAGAAACCCTTGTTCCAGTCTCATAGGATTCCTTTTGACAAGAGAAAGTCTGATTTGAAAAGGGCTTGCCAAGACCAAAAGGGGGCTGAACAAAGGACAGAACCCAGGCAACTTACTTCAGCTGCCTCGTTCCAGTCCCTAGTGGCTCCCCTGAGTTCTCAAGTAGGGGCAGCCCAGGAAGGGAAGACCTGGCTCCCTGGGATAAGCAGGCATCTCCCTGGCATATGGGACCCTGAGCTGCCCCAGGTAATGCCAGAGACAGACACACCACTCGAAGACATCTGGTTGCCCGGCACTTTGTGTCTTTGACTCCCAGAGAAAGAACATTCTTTTGGTATGGGGTTAGGATGGCTGACACTCATGCTTACAGGGCTCTCATTTTAGCAGAGGAGTCTGATCTTGGACTTGGGGAAATCAATATTTGGATTTACTTTTTGCTTAAAAACAATTACAGCTTCACCAGAAGTTCCAAATGCAACTGGAACAAAACTCCTGTATGTGAGCAATCCTGTAAGGTTTACTTCTGAGACCAGAGCATTGTGTCGAAGCCAGGAAGCCAGCGCTGGTGTGACACAGGGTCTGTCACCATCACAACGATCACAACCTGTCCTAGGTTTTAGTGACATCATTTTATTTTCCTAATGTTGATCTTTAGGGCTATCTACTTCCAATGTGACTACATCTACCTTTCTACTTACAATCATGTGACAGTTGCCTTTCAGGTCCTGACATAGAAAAGAAACACAGTAAGTGGATCTGAGCAGCTTTGTGCCGTATACAACATTGCAGATAATCCTGGGCATAACAAGAGCCTTGGCAGTCCCCCACACACAGTGCTGGGCAGGGAAAACCAACCAAGTCCAAGTATGTTTCACTTCATCCTCCCAACAAGGCTCTGAGACCAATCCTACTACCACCCCTACTTCACATCCAGGGATGTGGGACACAGAGTTTAAGAGCATCCATCTGGACTCTTTCCCTGCGCACACCCTACTGGAGAAAGGTCCCTAGTTTGTAAACACATGGGCCCACTGTACTGTACTTATCATTTACTGAACTGTGAAAAATCCATACTTGGCCGAGGAGATGATTCTGCAGGAAAGGACCATAGTGCTGATCCCCAAATTACATTTAAAAGTCACAGGGTGTGGCTCCTCTCCTGTAATCTCAGAACTGGGGAGGTCGGAACAGAGAACCTTGGAGTAAGCTAGCCAAACAGACTAGCCAAAACAGCAGGCTCAGGTTAGTGGAGACTCTGTCTCAGTGCACACTGTGGAAAGTTTTCGAGGAAGACACTCAGCATCAGCCTCAGGCCTCCGCGTGAACCAACACACACATGCAAATGTGAGTATAGGCTAGAGAAATGGCTCGGTGACTAAGAGCATTAGCTGTTCTTCCACGCGCCCCAGGTTTGATTCCCAGCACCCAGATGGCCTGACAATCATCTGAAACTCCAGTTCCTGGAGATCCAATGCCCCTTTCTGGCTTCCAAGGACACTGCATACACGTGATGTCCTTGAGAACAAACACTATACACATAAAATAAGTAAATCTCAAAAAGGTTTCAATTTTTAAAATGTGTACTCATGCCATACATACACATTTGCAAAATGTCCACATCTGACTTAAAATAAGTCCCCAAATTACAATCCTCAAGGCTGTGCTGTCATCTGGGCTCCTCAAGACTGTGGTGAGGTCAGGGTTTCCAGATTCCCACTGTTTGCTTGCTCAGAGGGAGGGGCAGCCATGCCTGCCTTGGCCAACGGGCAGGCAAAGAATGGTGACTGAGTCCCAGGCTGTGGTCCTCCTCAGGATCTCCTCTCTTCTCATAGCCCCCGAGGCTAGCTGAGAACTCCCTGTTAGCTATCTTAACAGACTGAATCCTGAAGTGTCCGGCTGGTAGGAACTGAGGGACAGTCAGTGGCCAGAGGAGCCGGGAAAAGTCCAATGCCATTGTTCAGATGAGTACAGAGGCTGCTCCTACCCAGTAGGAGCTGAGGGTTGTGCCAACAGCCTTTTCCAGTGCAGGTTCACACAGGTTGAGTAGATGGTGGTCTGAGCATGCCACCTGCCTCTCCTTCCCCCATCTGTGGTTGTCACTTTTCCCCGACGTGGTGGGTGTGATTTCATGTACCAAAGAGCTCTTCATAGATAGATGGCCATTCTGCGGACAACCTTCAGAACTTGAAATTCTGAATTTTAGGCAAGATTTCCCCCTCTTACCAGCACCAGCCATGCTCTTGGATGACCCTCCCCCCCAACTGTTGCCTTTGCCACTGTCCATGGTTGACCCTTTGGTCCTAGGCTTCCAGGTATCCTGTCTTCTTCCATGCTGGCTGCACAGTGCCCCCTGGCTGAGAGCCTTGGCATTGCTCAGGTACTCACCACCTGGGGTGGGTCAAAGGGGTGCCTGGCTCCATGTAGCTGCCTGTCCCCAGCACCCACCAGGTTTAGCCTGGGAGAACGGATTAGTGTCCATTACCACAGCAGGCTCCATAAAAGGCTTATGGGGTGTTGCTGAGTTTACAAGCCCATTCTTGTAAAGCTGCCAGACTTGGGGTGGCCGCAGACCCTCTGGAAAAAGGACAAAGGAATTTTCCTTCTGCCCCACACCACACAGCCATCAGTTCCGTGGGAGCCATCATGATGTGGTTGGAAGAACAATGGGCTGTCAATGAGAAGGCCTGATTCAAATGTGCATGCGGTGCTAAGGTATAGAGAGAGCCACCTGGAACCTCTGTGTGCTTTTCTGGGCTGTCCACTCACCTCCTGTGCAAGATTGGAGGGTAACCCAAGCTTGACCTTCCACATTGCAAAACTGCCAGTGAACAGGACATCTGGAAGAAAAAAGTGTCTACTCACAAGGACATAATACTCTTCGGCTAAGTCTTTGAAGGGAGGTGTCTTTGCCCATCATCCTCACCCCTGGTCGGGCTCCTGGGCTCAAAAATGTGGCCTCACAGACAACAGGCTGCAGGGGAGGACAGAGATCCTGGTGTGTCCCAAGAGACCCCCAGGCCTATCTGGAACCTAGCCAGGACGGCTTCCTGGATACCCTCACCCGTTTCAGGCCTGCTTTGTGTCTGGTGAGAGGGTCCCAGCTTACACAAGTCCCTGCCAGAGACTGGGGGCCCCAAGAATGTCCTGTGTGATACTTGATCTTCAGGGCTCTTTGCCCTGTCGGCCTCCAAACCTGGATTGCCTGTGTCAGGCCCTTGTGAAGTGATCAAACACAGCCCTGGAGCCCTGGAGAGTCTGGAAAATGTGAAGCTTGCCTGGGTATTTCTCTTGAGCTCTTACCATCCCTATATCCTGCGGCTGGGGGAGGGGAGGAAGGACAAGTCCCCGGTGTTTGTGTCAGTGAATCTTGCTGACAAAAGACCAGGAAAGCAGTCTGCATTGTGGTACCCAAGAGACAACGACAGCAGAGACTGGGCCTCGGGATGGGGGTGCAGCTAGGACCTCGGGGACAGGACTCATGTTACTGGGCTCCTAGAATGGACAAGAACAATCTGGTCATCTGCATCCTAATACTTGCACTACACTGAGCTCTTGGCTCTAATTCCCAGCCCCACCTTCACAGGCGTTAACATGCTCCCGTTTTAATGGAGGGAGAAGTTGGGGTTTACGCAGGTTAGCTGGCCAGTCCCAACTTGAAGAGGGGTTGTGGTAGGACACAAATTTAGGATGGAGAATTTTTGAGGAAATATTCCCATTTTTCTGGTGGTAGGGACCTTGAGAATGGAAGAAGACCGAAACCCTTCCTTTGTTTTCTTTTCCACACATGTTAGCTTCTGTTTCTTGTGTATGTGGTCCCCATCCACCCAGTTCCAACGCTTCTCTTTGCCTCATTACCTGGGCAAGAACAATTATATGCAATCTTAAAGGGGGGGATGCATTAGTTGTTTTGGAACTATAAACTAAAATCATCACCTTCAAGAGAGTCCTTGGTCAAGCATGATAATGCAAGCCAGTTACTCTGGAGCTGAGGCAGAGGAATCACAAGTTCGAGTTCAACCTGGGCCATTGTGGGTGACTTAGTGAAACCTTTCCTGAAAAAGACACGGGTGGGAAGGGCTGGGTATAGTTTAGTGATCGTGGATTTGCTTAGCAGGCGTGAAGCCGTGGGTTCTGTCCTCAGGGATGAGGAGGAGAGAAGAAAAGAGAAAGGGGGAGAGGAAGGAAGTGGGGGACAAAAGAGTAGAAGAAAAGGGGAGAAAGCAGGTCTCAGAGGAGGAGGAGGAGCCAGGGCTCAGAGGAGGAGGAGGAGCCAGGGCTCAGAGGAGGAGGAGCCAGGGCTCAGAGGAGGAGGAGGAGCCAG
>NW_004949096.1:17073817-17086381 GCF_000317375.1 Microtus ochrogaster | reverse complement strand
CTCAGAGGAGGAGAAACCAGGTCTCAGAGGAGGAGGAGGAGCCAGGTCCCAGGGAAGAGCCTGTGTAGGGAAGGTCAAATTTGGAAGAAATACAGGTAGCAGTTGTCTGGTCAAAGGAACTCTTCTTGCTCCATGCCCCACCTCCTAGGTCCAGAGGTCACTCAGAAACAACTCAGGAGGCCTCTTGACTCCAGGTCCTACCAACTGATGACATTCCCTGCAAGCCCAATGCTACCCAAGGAGGGTGGTGAGATGTTTGGACCAAGCCCTGTCTTCAGCCCTGACAGCCAGCTCGTTCCTCTTCCTCATGCCTGGCTGTTGTATTTTTAAGAGTTTCAAAAGCTCATTGTTAAACACAGCCACAGTTAAATTTTACATTATATGCACATACAACTAAGTAAATTATATTGAAAATGAAGACGGCAGTCAGAGCTCATCACCCCTTGACTGTTTTTTTTCCCTTTGGGTCATTCTCTCTGCTACCGAGGCTATACATGACAGCCTCACTCCTAGCATGCCCACATCTCCCAACCCCTGGGTCTGAGTTGCCATCCCCAGACCTTGACATTTGGCTCCAGGGGCAGCAATTACATCACGGGGGTCAGCCAATGCTGAGGAGCAGGCCTGTCCCCTTCTGGAACTGGTTCACACATTTCCAAGCACACCACTGTCCCACTCAGTGTGGGGGTTCACAGTGCCCACCCTCTTAGAGGGGTTCCAGGTTACTCCTCCTCGCTGTGATTTACGGCCACCCCAGACATTCAGGACCTGTTTTAGAATAGGGAAGGAGGAGCCTCCTGAATAGACGGTGACCCAATGTTCCTCTTGCAGCCTGGGGGAGCTCCTCCCGCCATTGTCTATCCACCCTCTCAGCTCCCCAGAGGCTCCTCCAAGACAGAGCTGCTGGGAGGGACATTGAGGTCAGAGCCTTGAAGGGCCGCCCATGTGCCTGCCGGTGGCTTCTATTGTGAGTGCCCAGGGATCTCCAGGCTTCCTCATGCTCAAGTCCCAGAATCCACTGGGGAGCAGCTTGCTTATGGTAAATGATGCCTCCTTGCTTTGATTCCTAGTTCAGACCCTGGGGCCACTACTGTGTCCCCATAAATTAAAGGCCACTTGTATTCAGGGGGGGATTAAGCAATACTGTGAAGGCCTGGGAACACTGGAACCTTCAATGAGAACAGCCAAGTGGGCCTCCCAGATGCAGCCATGGGATGTGTCTATGTCCACACCAAGACGAGGCTCCCTGGATGGTGTCACGCAACTCTGGGGACCAGGTGACAGCTTGTTTGCTCAAAATCCAGTGTTTAAAAAGGAAAAAAAATCTATAATCCTTCCATTCCAGTAGGCTTTTCCTTCCCATCATTGACTTTCGGCTGTGCTGTTCACCCTTCCTGGGGCAGCAGGCTCCATCTGGGATGGGATGCTCCCCAGGCTAAGGGAACTTCAAATTTCACATTCTAAGATCCAGCTCAGGTTTCAGTAGATCATCAATGGCGATTTCTGATATTCCCAGGGCTTATTGAATCCTACAAGCAAATTAAAAATTCTGGGGCTAGAGAGATGGCTCAGTGGTTAAGAACACTTGTTGCTCTGGTGGAAGCATCCATTTGGGCTCCCAATACCTGCATGGCGGTTCCTAACCACCAAAACCATTAATTAGCAACTTCAGTCCCAGAGGACCCAACACCCTCTTCTGATCCAAGGGCACAAGGCATACAGGGCACTTATATACAACCAAGTGAAGCCAGAAAGGTTTTTAGATGCATATATAGTTCTGTGTGGTAAATGCATTCACTCCCATAACTCAGATAGAGAAACTGAGGCTGTCTGGAAGCCAGGACTGGCGGTTTCTGTGGCTCTGGAAGTTCCCTAGAGATAGCAGCTAGCTTCCCCCACTGGCTCAACAAGCTTTAGCTCCCTCCTCTAAGCAAGGATAGTAACCTGAGTAAACAGAGCCACCCTTGCTGTCCCTGGCGACTACTCTCTGAACCCCCTCCTGAAGACATTACACGAAGCAGGGGTCAGGCACACTGCCATTCCGAAGAGTCTCCCTCTCCCTGGCTCAGAAGGGCCTCCTCTTCTCTCTTTCCAATCCACTTCTCAAGCATCCACAAACTATTAGGGAAATGGACTGAGTATTAGTCAATGACTGCCCAATTTCTTCTGACAACAAGAGCCAGAGGGAGGAAATTGACACTGGTGATTTTGCTTAGGCCTGACAACTCTAATTAAAGGTCTCTCCTTTCCCGGGGAGCAGGAGCCTGTGAATGCTGGGCCAAGTTCAAGGAGGCCTCCATGTAAGGATCGCTCTCCCTCAACAAGGCAGGCTGTGTGGGGAGCCCTGGGGTCCACCCTAGGCTGCAAGGTTTTCTGTGGAGATTTACCCACATTTCTGGAGAGGGGGATTGAGACCTCAGGAGATGCCTCACAGAGCCATGGTCCATTGGAAGCCAACCCTACAGACTGCAATCCTGGGAAGGCCATGCCTATACCCCAGTAAGGATGACCATGACCTCTGAGCATCTCTTAGTAGGCTGACCCAGGAGAGGGCCACAGGTTTGGAAATTTTGAAACCCCAAGGTGCCACTTACAGACTTTGGCTCCGAAGACTCTAGGCCTCCCAGCTTTGCAGCTTTGGCAGGCTTTGATCCCATTGGCCAGCACAGCTGTCCCTGCTGCAGCTAATAGAAACCCTTGACCACCCCAAAGAAACGTAGTAAAAATGGGCAGTTAGCTTTGGCCATGTTCGAACATGTCAAGACTCTACTGGATGTTACCACAAAGACCAAAGGCCTCAGGTACCCAGTCAGAACTCATAGTGACACTAACCATCAGCAAGCCCTATGTGGGGTCACACACCTCACTAATTTCCCACAGAAGCCCTGACCAACACTCTCTGTTGTATGGATTTGAGCCAACAGAAGGTTCTAGAGTTTGAAATGATAACAGCATCCGGTAGAGGTAGAACCTCAAAGGCCAACTGCCTGCCGCATACTGAGCCTCATCTCTGAGAGCACAGCCATGTTTAGGTCCCTCTCCCCAAGGCTCATGCAGGGCACAGGGTTTTCCTTTTCTTGAAGGTAACTTGCTGAAGTCAGTGCTCTCCTTCCATCATGGGGGCTCTGGAGATCAAACTCAGGTCATCAGGCTTGGAGGCAAGCACCTTTACCCACTGAGCCATCTTCCCAGCCCAAGTCCTTATTTTTTTAACCAGAAAGGATAACTAACCCCACCAAGGGTACACTGTGGGTGAATGACAGAACTAGAATCCTATTTTCCCAGCTGACCATCGCATGCTGTAACCACAGGCTGGTATTCTGGCAAAGTCCTGGGTCCTGGGTCCTTCTCCTGATGGATGGATCCCTGGTGGCTGAAATAGTTTATTCATTAACTACTAAAAGCAACACATATTCAGAAAGACATCCCACAATAACTTCCCTTTTGTGTATAATTAAAAAAACAACGATGTGGGAAGTCCTCCTGTATATGTGTTGCTTTTATTGGCCAACGAATAAAGCTGTTCTGACCAATGACTTAGCAGAGTAAAGCCAGGTGGGAAACCCAAATAAAGATATAGAGAGAAAGTAGGCAGAGTCAGAGAGATGTCATGTAGCTGCTGAAAGAGATAGATGCCCAAAACCTTTACCGGTAAGCCACAGCCCTGTGGTGATACACAGATTAATAGAAATGAGTTTAAGATGAAAGAGCCAGCTAGAAATATGCCTGAGTCATTGGGCAAACAGTATTATAATTAATGTAGTTTCTATGTGATGTTTTTAGGTCTGAGTGGCCCGGAAACAAGCAAGCTGTCTCTGCCTATAGCCATCTGTGACATATGCCCCTGGCATTCCTGATCAGCTGCATTAATCAAGTGTGAGTTGTCTTCTCATTAGTACTGCTAGGTACACAGGTTTCCTGCAGCCCAAAGAACATAGGCCTTGGGGGCCAGCAGCCCTGGCTTGTGTTTAGAGTGCCCTGGCTTTTTCCGTGTATCTTAAACTCTAGCCTCAGTTCCTTCATTTGCAAAATGGGCTTAATAATTCCTCTTTTAGAGCCTTGTTATGACTCAGCAAAGTAATGACTTAGATAATCTGTTTGTCTGTTTGTTTGTTTGTTTGTTTGTTTCTATACAGGCATCACTATGTAGCCCTGACTATATTTGAACTCAATAGTAGACCAGGCTGTCTTCAAACTCACAGAGATCTGCCTGCCTCTGCTTCTTGAGTGCTGGGATTGAAGGCGTGGTATACCACATCCAATTCTATGTAACCTTTTATGATTTAGTGAGACAACATCTCCTTGAGGGGCCTGGAATACTCTGGGACCTGTTTCTCACCTATTGGCTCTCCTTGTTTCTTAGAGGAAGCAACAGAAACTCAGAATGTTAACCTACTCACTCTGGTCATAGAGATGGTAAGTAGTGAGTGGAACCAGGATTTTAACCCAGCGCCCAGTCAAGTGAGGATGAATCCCGGGGGCAGAGAGGAGCCTTCCTCCATGGAAGCGGAAAGAAGTGGAAGACACAGCCTTTTTCTTGCAGGACCTCATCCCATCCCACACTCAGCTTCTCCACCCAGGCGTCGTGTGATGGGGGCCAGAGTCAACCCTGAGCCACATGAAAGGTCCCACCCTGCTCTGGGAGCTGACTTTACACTCAGGGATGCCTTCCCACAGAAATGTGTCAAAAAGTCGGTTTGATCCTGTCAGCTCTTCATGTTCCCACAGCCGAATTCTGTCTGCAGTCTCCCAGGGGCTCAGGAGGCGAGACACCACCCCAACATTTTCCATGGATTCATTGCCCACAAACCAAGGCCAGCCTCCCACCTCCCATGGCTGCTTCCAAGACAGCTTCACACTGGAATGGGCTCATGGGGGTCACCAGTCATCCTTCTTCTCTCTCTTCAGAGAGGCTCAAGGAAGAAACTCAACAAGGACTCCAACTTCACGCCCTCCTCTGCTCCAGGCTTCTACCACTTTCTCTTGGGACCCCCTGCTGTGAGGGACCACCAGCCCCCAAGAAGACTCTTCCTAAGTAGTCAGGATCCCAGGACTGTGATAGAGGGCAAAGCCCACCAGCCTGGGTCGGTCGACAAGGAAGAGGCCCTGGAGGGGGTTTGCCCAGAACTGGGCTGCAAAGTTAGTGGTTGGCGCAGACACAAAGGAGTTGCCAGGACTTGTATACTGGGCAGACAGGCCAGAGATGGCAGAGTGGGGAGGACTGAGAACCGTTTCTGTGGCTGGGCACTTACTCTCAGTTCTCTGACCTGTGTCCTGTTTCCTCTCGCTGTCCCACTTTGACAGACGAGGGAACAGACGCTCAGTGCCTCAGACCAGGGGCTTTAACAACTCACCCTCCCAGGTGAGCATGGAATTTACCACAGCCAGAGCCTCCTTTACGTGGATGGATAAGTGCTACTGTCGAGTTTAGACTCAGACCCAGAGACCTGATAGCAGCTTGTGGTTTAGGGCAGCAGAGGATCTAATCTCATTCTCACCATGGGCAGGGAGCTGTTCCTAAGAGGCACCTTGTAGGAGTCCAGATCTCTTGAGATCTGGGGAGACCCTGTTAACTGCTAATGGCTGCTGGACACTGGCCTGGTGCTTAAGGTCATTTTCCCACAATGTTTCCTTAGAGCAGCAGGTTCCGGCAGCTGAACACTGAGAGATGAGGGCCTGGGTCCTCAGTCCTTCACAGTCCTTTCTCCTTAGGTAGGGGTGGCTAGAATTCAAGCAGCCTCCGTGGAGCCACAGCTGGGAATCACGGAAGGTAAGCTGTGCCAGCATCTTTAGGCTGTGATGGGAGAGGGATGGAACTTGGCAGCTGAAGCGTTGTGTTTTAAGGATCTCTTTATTTACAGTTGTTGGACTGTGTCCTCTCTCATCCATGGCTCAGGGAGTCTCGTTGCCTGGGCTGTCTCCCCTGTGATCGACAGGCACAGAACAACTGTGGGCCTTGTGTCTTATTGAGATCTGACAGCCCAGGCAGGAAGGTGGGCAAGGGAGTGTTCGGCGAAACAAGGGAAGGTGGTTTCAGTGGTGATGACTGAAGGAGAAGGGTGACCAGGCGGGCACCTCTAGAACTGGCTGGATCCGAGGGGATCTTGCTGGAAGTGGGGTATACACCAAGATGACCAGAAGGGGTCAAGCAGATGAATGGGGAGAGGGTGGATCTGAGGCCTTAAGGGACACAGAGAAGGGAAAGGAGCTGAATCGGGGGAAGTGTGCAGTGGTGCTGAGGATGAGGGCACAGAGAAGGTGAACTGAATTTTCAACCTGGCAGCCCCTGGACTGCCCAAGTATGGGGATGTGCCGTAGAGGGCACCATCTGGACTGGGAGCCTGCTGTCCTGCACTCTAGTCCCTAGTCTGCAGCTGTCCTGAAAGGTAATACCTGCAGAGAATTCAAATCCACATCTGCCTGCTCCAAAGGTCAAGACTTCTGCTCTCCTGACGCTGGAATCAGCATCATGAGATGGCTCTCTGCAGAGATCTGAGAAAACCAGGACTCTCTGAGTGAGCCATCTTCACTGGGAAGGGATCTCTGCAGAGATCTGAGAAGGCCAGGACTCTCTGAGTGAGCCATCTTCACTGGGAAGGGATCTCTGCAGAGATCTGAGAAGGCCAGGACTCTCTGAGTGAGCCATCTTCACTGGGAAGGGCTCTCTGCTCACTTCCACATCCCACCTGCTCATCCAAGTGCCCTGAGCAGGAAGATCAGAATGGCAGCAGGGAGAAGTGAGAGTCCTTCAACGGTGGAGTATTCAGGAATACCAAGGAAAGAACTGCTCAGATTCAGGTCTGTGGTCTTGGACTCCAGGTATTAGGATGGGGAATACTCAGGCAGCCAATGCAAGAACCTGAGAGATCAGGTGTGCACTGTGCAATATCTCACACAGGTCATTTCCTACCTATTGTCCCCAGTACTCCATGCTTGGACACTCTCCTTATCCCCATCTGCCAGATCAGCAGGGTCTGGCTCTCACCTAATCCTCAGGAGATGCTGACCAGACTGCTGCCCAATGGTGCCAATAGTCACCTCCTTGAATACCTGCTTCTTTGGTGGGACCCATCCAGTCTTTCATGAAGAAATCAGTAGGATCATTCACTACCAGTGGCTTAAACAAATACGTGCTGATTCCCTGGTGGTTGGAAACATGCATTCACTGCTCAGTTATCCCCAAATGCCTCCTTAGTTTGCACTACTGTATTGGACACTGGGGGTGAGGGGTCAGCGATGACAGCACAGACCTCTTCATGGGGTGAGGGATCAGCAATGACAGCACAGATCTCTTCATGGGGTGAGGGGTCAGCGATGATAGCACCGACCTCTTCATGCCTTTAGAGTCTCACAGTGTTGTGGAAGAGTCGGGAATCTGGAAATGGCTTGTGTGCCAGCTGCTTCGAAGGAGACACGTGGTACCCAGGGAACATCCAAAGGGAACATTTGGCTTAGCCCTGGAAGGTTTCCCCAAGGAAACCAATACTGAGTTGAGAAATGAAAGGAAGGTATATATTAACTAGACCCAGAAGAAAAGGCCTTGTGTGCTGCCCATGCCAACAGCACAGTATATGCAAAGGTGGAGCCTCGGGGGTCGACCCAGTGAGCATGCAGGAATGGAAAGAACTGATGTCACAGAGTCCAAGCAGCAGCTGGAGAAGGGGTCAGGCTGTGCAGGGACACCCAGGACATGAGGATTTCAAGCTCCACCCTCAGAGCGACTCACCAAATGCAGCAGATTGGATGACCCAATCTATGTCACCACATGGTCATCCCTGCAGTTGTATGGATCTGGGGTCACAGGATCCACAGAGGGGTTTGGAGAGATGGTTCAGTTGGTAACATGCCTGATGCATGGACGAGGACCTATATAAAAAGCTACACAGTATAGTATATGCCTGTAATCTCAATGCTGGGAAAAGCCAAGACTGGAGAATCGCTAGGGCTGTCTGACAAGCCAGTCTGGCTGACTCTGTGAAATCCGGGTTCAGCAAGAGACTTGAGAGCAACTGGAAAAAATGTTCATTGACTTCTGGCCTCTGTATACACACACATGTACAAGTGCGTGTACACTCTCACACACAATGTCTCCACAGAGGAGACCCTTGGGAGAGGGGGTGACCCTTTGCTGCTGTCTTTCTGCAGCTGAACCCCTGCACAAGACCTTAAACATTATGCAGAGCCCACGAACACATGAAAGGTCAGAGAGGGGGAGAGGGACAGCGGGACTAGAACCCAAGTCTCCTGTACTGGGTCCTGTCCTCTCTCCTGGGGGAATGCTGCCCTTCACCCACAGTGTAATCCTCATTGTTAGATGCGATTCTGTCACCATCACAGTGTATCTGTGGCTGGTTTGGAGGTGGCACCCAAGTGAGTGACCAGACTTGGTTAAATGTCATGGTCCCTCACTGGGCTGAAACCAAGTTGTTGGTTTTTTTTTTCTCTTGTTTTCCAAATTAATTCAGCATTCCAAATAAATCCAGGGAGACTTAATTGGGGGCCCTTTCATGTGGATTGAAACTCATAAATTGCAATTTGCTGAGTTGCAGAAAGGCGGAGAATTGCACCCCACCTCCTCCCACTTGGCACCACCCTGGAGGGTCTGGAAAAGAGACAGAGGTGGGGGTGGGGGAGAACAACTCTTGGGATTGCTCCCGAGTGGGTTTGGGACTTCTTGAAACAGACTCAGTGAAGACTATGGAGAACCTCAGAGTGTGGAAGCAGGGAAAATGGCTGGAGGTGGCTGTAGTTCTGGGAGGAAAATGAATATCAGGTCCAGTAGAACCGAGGCTAGAAGAATCCTACAAACTCAAGGAGCTAGGGTTACAAGGAGGGTCCTCCCCAGGAAGTTTCCTGGATGAGCTTTCTGACAATAGAGTTTGGAGAAGGGAAATCTTTCCAGCCAACAGATGAAGACAGATTCATGGCTGTGTTGAAGGAATTTTCTCCATGGCCCATTGATGACAGGAAGTTGAAGGGGAGGCCTTCAGAAACCCAGCCTTAAGGGTTGGTTCCTACAGTTCCAGAGATTGTCATAGCTGTTAGCTAAAGGGTTGGTCCTAGAGCTCCGGGTTGTCATAGCTGTGAGCTGAAGGGTTGGTTCCTGTAGCTCAGGATTACAGCTGTGAGTTGGTCCTGTTGGGGACATCTGTGCAAGCAGGTGTGGGGACAGATGGGGAAGAGTTGTTTGCTTGGGTGACATCTCACTTCTGAGTTTGAAATGACACCGGAGAAGCTTCAGGGGAGAAGTAGAGTCAGGCACACTGCCCTGTAAGAATGGGATAGGTTGCTCCGTCTTGATGCAATGGATTACTTACTCATAGCGAGTAGAAGCAATCCTACTGGGTGTGTAGGACAGGAGCTAAGTAGGAACTTGCCATCTTTGATTATTTTTATTATTTATTTTTCATATTTTTTATTAGTTTTTCTAATGTCTTCCTCTACCCACCTGGTATAAACTAAACAGTGTTCTCTAAGTTCAAGCCCTGAAACCCTAATCCCATGTGACTACACTTAGAGATAGAGTCTTTCAAAGAGGTAATTAAGGGTAAACAACACCTTACGCCTACAGCCCTCATATGGCAGGATGGACGCCCTTACGAGAAAAACAGACACAGGACACCATACAGAGAAAAGGCTATTTGCAAAGAGAAGGCCACCATCAGCAAGCCAAAGAGGAGACCTTAAGGGAAGCCAATCATGCTAACACCTTAACTTTGAACTTTAATCTCCAAAAGTATGGGAACATGTATCTGTAGTGAAAGCACCCAGCCTATAGTACTGAGTCGGCAACATGAAGAGATGTCCATGCAGGCTACCTCCAGGGTCACCTTCTCCTTCAGCCTACTGTCTGTTGATCAGCAAACTTCAGTTAGCCCCAAACTGGAGCAGCTTCCCAGGCCTTGTCCATTCTGGAGTCAAGTAAGTGGCCTGGGATGCTCAGTTAATCTAGTGAGCTGAGCTGGGGGACCCTGAGCAGAGGTACCCCCACCCCGGCAACACACACACACACACACACACACACACACACACACACACACACGGATTTGTACAAGAAACAGTACAAGAAGAGGTTCTTGCAATTTTAAAGATTTATTTTTAAAAATACTAGTTTTTAAATTGTGTGTGTGTGTGTGAGGGGGTGTCTGTGCGGATACAGGCATGTGTGTGCAGGTCCCACAGAAGCCAGAAGGGGGCACCAGATCCCCTGGAGCTGGAGCTGCAGGTGTGTGAGTCACAGCATGGTCCTGGGATCTGGATTTGGATCCTCTGTAACAGAAGAAATGTCTTAACTACTGCGCCATCTCTCCAGCCAAGGAAAACATTTTTAAGGTTAACCGAACCAATTTTGATACTAAAACTGGTGTGTGTGGTGATTCAAAGGCTATTTCCATAATCTCAAGCTATTTCTCCAGAGTTCTGGCTCAAAAAGTGAGAACTGGTGACTTCACTCTGGAGTTACAAGTCAGTTATCCCTTCTTCAAAAGTAAGGAAATTACTACCTGTAATATTGAAGCTAAGGCACAAGTGACCTTCTTCTCAAGTGTGTCAAATTGGCAGTCAAGTTTACCCATGACAGCATGTAAAGGCGTCTGTCACCAAACCTGATGACCTGAGTTCAATTCATCGAATCTACATAATAGAAAGAGAGAATGGACTCCCATAAACTGTCCTCTGACCTCCACACACAGGCTATGGTGCGCACACGGCCACACGCATAGACATGAGCGTACAAAAAAAGTCAGACACAATGAAAAAGTCATTAAATAAATAAGGTAGCAGCTAGGTAAGTCTACCTAGTCAGCGAATCGTTGCCATTCAAGCCTGACAATCCAAGTTCCATCCTTTCAACCTATGTAAGGGTGAAGAGAGAACCAACTCCATAGCATTGTTCTCTGGCCTCTGCGTGGGTGTCATGGAGAGTCCCCTTCCCTTGATAATAATAAATAACAAGTTTTAAAAAATAAGGGAAGGAGCAGTTGAGGAAGGAGCCCACCATCAAACTCTTACATACACACATCACACACACACACACACACACACACACACACACACACTATGTATGCAAACAAAAAAGATGAAATTTAACTTAAAACCCAAAGTTTTAATTTAGGGATAGTCTACTGATGAGTGTTTACGTTGGGAAATTATTAGCAAAAAGCTTAGAAAATGGTGTAGATTAAAGCAGGCCAGAAGGACATCTCAATTACAATTACGATCTGTTCTGGTTGGGTTTTTGTCAGCTTAAAACAAGCTGGAATTATCTGGAAAGAGAAACCTCGATTGAGAAAATGCCTCCTTCAGATTGGCCAGTAGGCAAGTCTGTGGACTTTTACTTCGTTGATGATTGATGTGGGCAGAATCAGACCATTGCGGGTGTGGCCCCTAGGCTGGTGGTCCTAGTTAATTAAGAAAGCAGACTGGACATGTGCTCAACTATGTTCATAGCAACATTGTTTGTCATAGCCAGAACCTGGAAACAACCTCAATGCCCCTCGACCGAAGAATGGATAAGGAAAATGTGGTACATTTACACAATGGAGTGCTACACAGCAGAAAAAAATAATGGTATCTTGAAATTTGCAGGCAAATGGATGGATCTAGAAAACATCATATTGAGTGAGGAAACCCAGACTCAGAAAGACAATTATCATATGTATTCACTCATAAGTGGTTTTTAAACATAAAGCAAATAAAACCAGCCTATAAATCACAATCCCAGAGAATCCAGAGAACAATGAGGACCCTAAGAGAGACACACATGGATCTAATCTACATGGGAAGTAGAAAAAGACAAGATCTCCTGAGTAAATTGGGAGCATGGGGACCATGGGAGAGGGATAAAGGAGAGGGGAGAGGAAGGGAGGGGAGCAGAGAAAAGTGTATAGCTCAATAAAATCTATTTAAAAAAAAAGCAGAATGGGCAAATTATGAGGAGCCAGCCAGTAAGCAACACCTTCATGGCCTCTGCTTCAGGTCCTGCCTCCAAGTTCCTGCCCTGCTTTAGTTCCTGCCCCGTCTTCCCTCAGTGGTGGACTATGACCCAAAGTGTGCGATGAAATAAACCTTTTCCTCCCCAGGCTGCTTTTGGCCATGGTGTTTAGCACAGTAATGGAAGTTCTAAGATAAGAATCTTGATTGACATTTGAGTGGGGAATGGAGCCATGGTTCACTGGGTAAGTTTGGATATCCGGGAAAAATGTAAGGTCAGTCATGGTAGCATGTATATAATGCCAATGTTTCCACAGAGAGCAGGAGGAAGAGACAAGAGGATTCCTAGAAGCTCACGGGCCAACTGCCTGTCAACCACAACAGTGAACAACAAAGAGACCATGGCTCAAAACAAAGTAGCAGGGCCTATTGGTGGCACAGCAGGTAAAGGAGCTTGTCATTAAGCCCTACAACCTAGCCTGTCGATATGTTTGACCTCGGAACTGGCTCCACTAAGTTCTCCTCTGTTCTCTGTGCATAGGCCATGGCCCATACATGTGCACAGTCTGCTCTATCTCTGTCTCTCTCTGTTTCTCTCTCTCACACACACACAACACAATGCACAGGCACAGC
>NW_004949096.1:17071218-17073356 GCF_000317375.1 Microtus ochrogaster | reverse complement strand
GGCGCATACATGTGCACAGTCTGCTCTGTCTCTTTCTGTTTCTCTCTCACACACAACACAATGCATAGGCACGGCACATACATGTGCACAGTCTGCTCTGTCTCTCTCTGTTTCTCTCTCACACACAACACAATTAATTAATTAGTTAGTTAAGAACAAATAAAGGAAACCCAAAAACAAGAAAGAAGGTGAGGACCAGCTCACCTTCTATCTTCTGACTTCCACACGTGTGTTGTGGTACATGTATGGCGGTGTTCACACACAAGCACACATACTCACACACACCATATACATACATATCACACACACACAAAAATGTGAAGCAGGAACAGTGTCTGTAACTTACTAGTGTGTGGTTTAGAAATAGCCACATAGGGACAAGAAGAGGCCCCTGAGGAAAGGAGGCCCTGATAACAGGGGAACATCTAAACATGGGGTGCCTGAGGTTCTCTGCGGCATTCCCGCAGGCCTTTTATAACCTTGAAGTTACAAACAAAAGGTTTCACATGCCATGGTGTTTTTCAAGCTGATCCACAGATCTCCCTCTTCAAGGCGCCAGCTCTGACTCCCCCCCACCCCATCAGTTCACCCTTCCTCAGCTGATAAAGGCCTGCGAAACTCTGTTTCCAGTTCTGCCTTGGCCATCAAGAAGCCTCTAGGCAACAAAGACGGATCAGTGTGGAAAGATCCTCTCTCCTCTAAAAATCTCAATTTCTCTGATTTGGGAACTGGATAAAATAATCACACCCACTCCTGAGGATGGACGTGAAGGTGTGAGATGCTCCCTGCTTGGGTGTGCAGCTTAGGGGACACTTTCTCACTCCTGAGCTGGTCCCACAAGGCACAGGCACAACCACAAGGCTGGAGGCACAGCAAGGGCACAGCCCCAGCCCAGCATGACAAGGCCTTCTGTGTCCCCTCCTCAGCTACGGGTGAAAAAGTCATCCCTTCGCTCCCCACAGACCCAGAGACACATTGTCACATCGCTGTGGGAATAGAGAGACAGTAATAGCTCCAGAGGCGGCAGACTGAGGTCAGGATTCCAGCTGTGCTGCGCAGACATCCCCGTCATCTCTAAACCACATTCACAACTCTCAGTACATAATATTATTTAATTAGTATTAGCAAAAGTAGCTTTTAAAAATGGCACCCTCTGTGGGTTTTGAGTTAGGTGATAGTATTGATAAAACGACAAGATTACTTGTTGATTGGTTTTTTCTACTACCTATTAAATCTATAAGATTTAGAAATCATTCGCAATGGAGTGCTTGCTTAGTGTGCCTGCGGCTCCAAGTTCCATTCCCAGCACTTGGCGGGGGGATTCCAAGCAGTGGGAACAACAGCAAACAATTGCTTTCAGAATCCTGCTTCTACTATACGTGAAAGGCAGTTGGAAAACAAGCATCAGTTAAAACCCTGCAACCACGGAGCTCCCCAGTGTGGAAGCATGCACAGCCTCTCTGATCCGTCTCTCCTTCTTCACTGCTTGCATGAGGCAGGGTAAAGCCCCCTCATAGAACCCGGATGCCTCTGCCTCATGCATCCTGTGAACAGCCTTGGGCTCAACACTATAAAGGGTTCATAAGCTAATAAGACATATGTTTGAGTCTCTTTTAACCCAGTGTTCTCAGAGTACCAAGTAAGACGGCTTTGAGTGCTTTTGGAGCATTCCAGGCAAAATGCAACAGTGTTTGAAAGAGCAGGGGAGCAGCTCTCAGCTGGGAGCTGGAGGAAGGCTTCATGGCAGAAGTAGAGATCTGTGAAGGGTGATAAGGTGTGGGTGGACCAGGCTGTGAGAGAAAATGGGAGGGAAGGTAAGCTCGGGAAGAGCACTGAAGTGGAAAAAGCAGAGGTCCCTATGTCCTCCCAACCCCCCCCCCCCAAATCTGGGAACAGAAATCTGTCTTCCTTGCTGTCCGCCATACTGGTGAGATCCCAGGCTAGGCCACTGGCATTCTGCTTCCCTTGGCTGCCTTCCTGGTTGCCCACATCATAGCACATTCCTTTGACTATCCTCCTCCTCTCCTTAGCATCCCAGAGGGATGGGGCCGCAAGAAGTCTAGACAGGAAAAAGACTGAGGAGTCGTGGTCTGCATGTCCCTATGGCTGTAGACCCAGGGATGAGGTCTGCATGTCCA
>NW_004949096.1:17065139-17070958 GCF_000317375.1 Microtus ochrogaster | reverse complement strand
ATGTCCACATGGATGTAGACCCGGGGATGAGGTCTGCATGTCCACATGGATGTAGACCCGGGGATGAGGTCTGCATGTCCACATGGATGTAGACCTGGGGATGAGGTCTGCATGTCCACACGGCTGGAGACCTGGGGATGAGGTCTGCATGTTCACACGCTGGAGACCCGGGGATGAGGTCTGCATGTCCACATGACTGTAGACCCGGGGATGGTCTGCATATCCATCCACATGGCTGTGGACCCGGGGATAAGGTCTGCATGACCACATGGCTGTGGACCTAGGGATGAGGTCTGCATGTCCATTCACATGGCTGTAGACCCGGGGATGAGGTCTGCTTGTCTACATAACTGGAGACCCAGGGATGAGCTTCTGAGTCATGCAGGGAGGGGCTGGGAGGGCCAGACAGCCATGTATGCTCTGCACTGCCTTCAGGTTTAATCAACCAAGTGCTTGTTACACAAGCATAACCCCAAGCCCAGAACTTTGGTGTCTGTGTGAGAAGGCAGGTATAGCAAGTGCATCCAGCAGAGGATGAATGCCAAGTTCAGAAACAGAGCAAAGCCTCATTAAAGACACACGCTGTCCCTGCAACCAGACAGAGGCCACCGAGGCCAGGCTGGACAGAGAGCAGGGAAAGCCACCGAGTGTGAGGAAGGAAACTTCTATGGGTTTCCAGCATCTGACAGGAGGCACGAGGAAGGCACATCAAATACTCCACACACGTGTTTTGGAGGAGAAAATTCTTGTCTCATTAGCCAGGGCTGCGGCCACGGAGGGAACTCTCGGTCTCGGCGTCTTCTGAGGGCCATGATGTCTGTCTTCTTGTTTTTGATCTAAAAAAGAAAGGGAAAGAGGAAGGGAGAGGAAGAGGGGGAGGTAAAAAGGAGAAAGCCCCCTCACCGTAATTGAGTTAGAGAGCCGGCCCCCAGGCTGCATCTGGAATCCAATAGGCCTTTGTGTAGTGTGCAGAGGAGCCTGGAACAGTGGTTGGGATTTCACAAGGGCCAAGAGGAGCTGCAGCAGCCAGGAAGCGGGTCAGGGTGGATGAGGGTGAGGAAGGAAAAGGAGGTGCTGAAATTGAAAGCTGAAGGCCTGTCTCGCTCCAGGCCCTGCCCTGACCTAGGGTGGCTGGCCTTGCACCAGAAACCCGGGCAGAAGGCGGGTTTGAGGCCGGCTGCATAAACAGAAAGGTCCCATAGAGGGCCAGGAGGTCCTCCGAGGAGCCATGGTTGACCAGGACAAAGGTGGAAAGAATTAACTCCCCACCCAGCACCTACTGTGTCCAGGACCCAGCATCCTAAGAAAAGCTCCAGGTGACTAATAAGCATTGACAAGTGCACAAGCCATGTCCCAGTGTAAGGGGCCTGGGCTGGCTCTTTCTGATACATTGTCCCAGCAGCAATACCATGGTATCCTGAGACATACCAGGGGAGATATCCATCAAGGCACATGATTGAGTACGTGGTAGAGCTTGGACCCCCCCCCACACACCGAACTGTGCCAGTTTGACACGAGGGCTAGGAAGTCACCACTCTGTATTCATAATCTTGTTTCATTTGGACAACGGCCTTACTAAGTGGACATGTTCCTGAAAGGGAAACTGAGATACAGGGAAGCCAAGACTGACTGTCAACTCACTCAGTGTTGAAGAACCAAGCTGGGCTTTGTTTGTGATCTCTGGCTCCAGAGCCCGAGAACCTTTCATCTCGCCCAGAGAACTAGCCTGGGTGCCATTGGGTCTGGAGATGGCAGGCTTGTGGGCCCTCCCTGGGCCCTGCACGATGCTTGCAGCTTCTCTTATCTTGGCCTGCTTCACGCTTAGGCTTCCACCCTGCCCCTCTCCAGGTACGCACACCCAAAGCCCTAGGTGTTGCCTCATACCCTCCGAAATGCCGTGGTGAGAAGGAACTGCAGCGGAAGATGTATGAGCTGTGAGCAAGAATGAACCAGCAGGCTGGAGGGATGGCTCAGCAGTTAAGAACACTGAATACTTTTCCAAAGAACCCAGGTTCAATTCCTAGCACCAGCATGGCAGCTCACAACTGTCTTTATCTTGGGTTCCAGCAGATGTGATGCCATCTTCTGGCCTCTACCGGTACTACATATGTATGGTGTGCACCGGGCTAGAAGTAAGCAAAACATAATTTAAAAAGAAGTAGAGGAAGAGGAGGAAGAGGAAGAAGAGGAGGAAGAGGAAAAAAAGGAAGAGGAGGAGGAAGAAGAGGAGGAGGAAGAGGAGGAGGAAGAGGAGTGTGGTAGTGCATGTCTGTAATCACAACACTCGAGAGGCAGTGCCAGAAGGATCAAAGTTCAACAGCAGCCTGATCTACAGAGTAAGACTTTGTATCCAATAGAAAAACAGGAAAGGAAGGAGGAGGAGGAGGAGGAAGAGGAGGAGGAAGAAGAGGAGGAGGAAGAGGAGGAGGAAGAGGAGGAGGAGGAGGAGGAGGAAGAGAAACCAGGGCCCACAGACTAAGCCCACAGACCCCAAGCCTAGACCAAGTACACCCGGCACAGTGTGATTTCCTTTTCCACTGGGCCTCAGCCCTGGGCCAGCTTTCTGTCTAACTCCAGTGTGCTGCTGGTGTTGCCAGAGAGAGAAGCTGACCCTTGGGAATTCACTGTTGAGGCTTTACTTCATCCTTAAACAGCTGTGGCCTTCTCATCTCTGAAGGAAGAAATCCAACCGGGCCTCCAAGTAGGCGCACCTACCCAGGTATCCCAGCACACCCCGGCATGTCTCTGCACGTGCATTCATCTCTCTGTTCACCTGTCCTCTGGACAAGCTTGTCACATTCCCCTGAAATGGTTTTTCACATCTACTGTGTGCCAGTCCCTACACCAAGCACTGAAGATGCGGCAGAGTCTTCATCTCCTGGCCAAGGGTGCTAGTCAACTCACCACAATCCAAGGGAAAATGGGTGTGGTGGTGGGGAGAGCTTGAGTATGTCTTTAGAGTGCGATAAAATGACTGGCTTCTGAGGAGATTTGGTGTGGAGGGTGACAGCTACTGCTCACTGAGTGCTAAACTGTGTTCTAGGCATGCTAGTAAGCCTTGCAGTGTGGCCTCTTCTGACACCTTCAGAACTGTCCTAGGAAGAAAGAACATTCTCCACCCATAGTAAAGACGGGAGAGCTTGCCCACACCCTCAAAGTATGGGAGGTGGGGGAGGGGTGGAAAGCCAACCTCTCTCTAGACTGGCACATTGGACATGCTCAGCTGGGAATATGGGAAAACACACCCAAGGCCAGCTGTTTCCATCTCATCCCATCTCTGCCATGCTGGTGGTGGGAAATGGATTGAGTTGGAAAGAGTATTTACACCACAGAAATAGGTGAGGTCTTTTTAATATTGACTTTCCTGAGATCCCCTTTACCAGACTTTTCCATGCTCAGAAGAACAAGAAGAGGTGTGGTGCCCATGAGGGATGGGGGAACAGACTGGACACGGGCCTCTGGGATGAGTGCAGTGGAAGACGAGACTGAAAGGGCACAAAGGCGGAACAAAGAAACAAGAGCATTGTTGCACACCGAGCAATGATGGACTGAGACAGGAGCTACGGTTGGATCTGTGCTTCGGAAAGCCTGCTCTGGAGAGATATTTTGAGGAGGGAGGTTGTCCGGAAGGAAGGTTGGCTAGAAGGCATGGCCAAAATCCAGCCCCCACTTTTTCTAAGGTTGAGGGGACATCTACAAATCCAAGTCTTCCCCAGGAGAAAAGGTTGTGGACCCAGGAGAGAAGTCCAAGGTGCCACATCCAAGGCAGAGGTCACTAGGCACACGCTCATCAGAGCCAGCTTCTGCCCTTTTAATTCCAGCATCTCCTGGGAAGACTGTGCCCTAGGTGGACTTTCCTGAGCCTCTTCTCACAGTGTGCCTCGTAGGCTTTATCTTCTTTTCATGCATCTTGACATAAAGCAACTCCCAAGGGCTGTTAGGTCAGTGCTACCCCACCTAGCCTCATAAACCCTGGCACACACGAGTGGGTCTGAGAATGAATTGCCGATGTATGTATGTATGTATGTATGTATGTATGTATGTATGTATGTATGTATTATGTATGCATGTATGTATGTATGATGGTGATGGATGAATGGGTAATAGATTCATGGGTAGATGGGTGGCAGAAGAGTGAGGATGGTGGGTGGTAGGAAGATTGCTAGGTGGATAGATGATGGATAATGATTGGATGGGCAGGTGGATGTATGAATAAATGGTTAGATGGATGGGTGGACAGTGGATGAGTGGGTGGGTAGATGAACGGGTGGATGATGATAGATAAATGGGTTAATGGTTAAATTAATGGGCGGATAGTGTGTGGGTGGATGAATGGATGGAAGATGGACAGACAGCTAAGTGAATGGATATTTGTGTGTAAGAAGGAGGGACACTGAGGAAGAGCAGGAAGTCACAGAAAAGCCTGAGGACCTGGGGAAATGACGTACTGAGGCTGGGGGATGAACAAGAGGATGGATGTAGTAAGACACTAGCTTGGCCTCCCAGGATGCAAATGGAGCAGGTTTATGAGCCGATGTCCCTGCAGCAGTTCATAAACTTGCCTGGATTCTTGTGTTTTGAGGCTGATCTATCCCAAAGAAAGGCTCTTGCCGTACTCCAGGGCACATGGGCCCTTTTTCAGGTAGCTATGTAGATTGGCAGTATATACCTGCTCAGCATGACTTGGTTAAGCCCTACATTGGGGGTGTTTCTTGACTCTTTGGGCAGGAGGGAAACCTCTAACACCGGGGCCCTTGGAACATCCCTCATCTGTGGAGCACTAGTCCAGCCGTGTAGAGAGGGGAACAAAGACCCTCCCTCTTCCCTGGAGGGAAGTATGGCTTTCCGGTGGCTAGGGTGATACAGAAGTACTATGTAAACTGTAGAGAACTGTTCTCTTCTGGGGTGTGCATGTTATCATTGTGCCTTGCTTTTCTGTCTCCTCCAGGCCTCTGAGGGCTTCAGTGTTCCAGATACAGGAGAGGACTGAGCAAGGAGAGAAAAGTGATCAAGCAGCAGCCTTGCAAAGAAACATGGTCTCTCTCTCCAGTGGCTAGACCAATTTCACTGAAATTCTCCTTCCTTCCTCAAGCCACCACGTGTGATGTCCAGGTGTGTGAGGCCCAGCAGTGTGAGGCCTGGGTTTCTGAGACCTTCTCTATGAGGTGAGGCCTTCTCTATGGCCAGTGTAGGATGTGGAAGACCTACTGCCACCTGAGCTCGCTCTGTGGACTGCTGTATAGGATGTGGAAGACCTACCGCCGCCTGAGCTCGCTCTGTGGACTGCTGTATAGGATGTGGAAGACCTACCGCCACCTGAGCTCGCTCTGTGGACTGCTGTTAGAGCCGTGATCATCCTCACCTTCATCACACTCTCACCTTTCCCACCCACTTTGATATTAAAGGTGAAAATTCAGACGCTTGCTTTCCCAGCTTCCCTTACAGTGAGGGGAGCCACATGACTCCACCCCTGCCAATGGGATGTGACAGGAGTGGACTGGGGACTTCAGAGAAAGGTTTCCTACTGCCATGAGAGTCAGGATATCCAGGGGATGGAGTCTCCTTTGCATTTGAGTGCATTATCAGCACAGCAGGAGAGAAAGGTGGGTCTTTGATGGGACTCTGAGTGTTACACTCAGTTTATAGATTCTGCTTCTAGACTTTGTTCTTGTGTTCATTTGAGATCTTACTAACTCTACTACTAAAAGTGGATGATTCTCCCAATCTCCCAGTGCTGGGGAGGGGACTCAAGGCTTTTCACCTCTGGGGATGGAACTCAAGGCCTTGCACCTCTGGGGATGGAACTCAAGGCCTTGCAC
>NW_004949096.1:16992799-17065039 GCF_000317375.1 Microtus ochrogaster | reverse complement strand
GAACTCAAGGCCTTGCACATCTGGGGAGGGAACTCAAAACCTTGCATATCTGACTGTATGCTTTATAACTGATCCCCTGGCCCAAATCAGAGGAAAGTCTTTCAAACAGACACAGCAGCATTTGAAGGCCATAATAAGGGGAAAGGGAAGGTTCTAGAACAGGTATATTTGCTAAAATCACACGCAGTAGAAAGAACAGATGTTCCCACCCAAGAAAGAAAGGGAAGAGCTACCACTGAAAGGACAGGCAGATATGGTGGCATTACTCCCATCCACCCTATAGTGTTCAGCCTCTGAGGACTCTTGGCTGCCCCACATCACTTCCCCCAAGACACTTACTGGGAACATGGGGTACCTGCAATGGACGAGGTGGCCTAGATAGCACAGGCTCTACTCCAAGAAGGGTAGTCAAGGAAGAAAATCGTCCCTCCAATGGGCCCTGACCCATGACATGAACTACTTTGACTATAGCCAGAATCTTCCCTAATCCAGTCACCTGGACAGCATTGGCCAGGCAATTAGAGGACCCGGGGTTTGAGTCGTGGCTTTAGCATTTACTAGCTGTGATCTTAGGCACAAGGGGAGAACTCAGTGTTGCTGTCTATGAGACGGGGCCATCTCTGTTGAGCGGCAGGGTCTAGGGCAGTAAATAAGTAGGTTAACTGTTAGCTACCCTCTTCACCGCGTCGTTTCAAGAAGTAAAGGGGTATCTGTGAGCACTGACTGGGGCTGGCCTCTAGTCCATGCTCTGAAAAGCGGATTAGTTCTAGTGCTTGTTGTCACGAATCAGGCAAGGTCTGATGATCAGCAGCCATGAAGGCTCTGCCCGCCCAGGCCTCCCTCTGCCATCTTGTATTAAGGGCCCAGCTCCTCGGCTGGGTGGCAGCCTACTAAGGATTCATTTTCCAGCTATGAAAGCCTCTCTGCGTAAGAGCTCCCATCCAGCCCCCAAGTGATTGAACTTGAGAGACTGTGTTTGCTTAACACCCACAACGAAGCAGCTCCCTTAAAACCCAGAAAGCAGGACGCCTGCGCCAGGGGATCCCGCTCACTACTGTAATTGAGCTAGACATTCGTAATTTTGGTTTGACCAAAAGAACCTCAGGTTTCTCACTCCCATTCAGCTGACACCTCAGAGGCCTCACAGACTGGGATTGCCTTCCAGAACTCGCCCCAGACATCCCTCCAGGGTGGACTGAGCGCTGTTCCCAGACACTGCTCAGAGGAGCCAAGCTGCCTTACAGAAGTCACTGCTCAGTCCCAGAGTACCTCTGCTCCATCCTCTTCCCGTTTCCTCTCCCACCCCAGCTCAACTCCGTCTCTCCTCCCTTCCTTCACTCTGACTCTCTGAGTTTAAATTGACTAGCCCTGTTCTCTAGACTTCTTCTGGTTGCATTGTCTCTCTCCCTTCCTTCACTCTGACTCTCTGAGTTTAAATTGACTAGCCCTGTTCTCTAGACTTCTTCTGGTTGCATTGTCTCTCCTCCCTTCCTTCACTCTGACTCTCTGAGTTTAAATTGACTAGCCCTGTTCTCTAGACTTCTTCTGGTTGCTTTTGTCTTGGCCCCATTTCCTGCCTTTTGGTTTCTTCTCTGTCCTTCACTGCTCCATGCTTCCTCTCCCTCCGACTGCACCTCACAGGGTTTCTGCACAGTTTCCTGCCTCCAGCACCAGGTGGTAACTACCCTCATACCTGTGTCAGTGTGCTGTTCTGCCCTTAGGGTTCTCCTTCTGCGCAACTTTTACTGTTTCCCTCAGGCTCTCTCAGACAGCCCATCTCCTTTCTCTTCTTTCTCCTGTGGCAGGCTTTCACTCAAGGCCGTTTCCTCCTCTGGAAGGTTCAACCTGAGGCCTCTGCAGGCCGTCTTCCCCAAGAGCCACATTCAAGTGATCATGAGTGGGTCTATGACCCATCCTCACAGTACAGCGTCAAGGTCAAGTGTGTTCACCTGCTTTGGAGAGGCCTTTCCTGAAGGATTTCCTTGCGGTTCCCTATAACTAGCTTGCTGGGAGCTGGTCTTGCCCACCACCATCAGAGAAGACTGAGAATAAGACGCAATTAGTTCCATGTCTTGTTTTACAGAGGAGGAAACAGAAGTTCAGAGAGGTGGCTTCTTACAACACAGGCATGGAGCAGTCACATGTGTGAATGTGGAGGTGTGACAGTGTCTTGGGCCTCTGTTCTCAATGTTAACTGGGCTATCTGCTGGGAAGTGGGAGAATGAAAAGTGGGCGCCTGCTCCATCAGGCACAGGGTGGTCCATAGTAAACGCCAAGCAACGGATGCTATACCCATGTCTGGGCATGATGCTGTTGTATGTATCACACACACACACACACACACACACACACACACACACACACACACACACAGTGGTAAAACACGGGCTCCCGGACTTTTCACAAGACAGGGTTTTTGCAAACCAGTCTCTGTCCCCTGACCTGGTGAGAGCACCCCATCAAGTCCTCATTCCTGAAGACACCTCACAGAGTTTCCCCACCCTGCCTGCCATGCCAGAGCAGCCCTCAGACCAGAGGCCATTTCAAAGGGTTTCCCCATCCTCCCCACCATGGTCACAATAGCTCACTCCCCACGGACCCTGAGCCGACACAAGAAAGCCCAGGCAGGAGATCAAACATGAGCTCTGTGGAAGACAGAGGAGACAGCATGAGAGGCGAGATGGAGCAGCAAGAATAATGACTCCCGTCCAAGTTGCTTCCCATAAACCCGTAGCTCTTTGAAGCCTGCTTTCCTTTAATAAAATGCGCTGTTATTAATGACCCAAGTGGAAGCTTTCTGGGCAGGACAATGAAGAAGTCCCTGGTGGCCTCTGTGGGGCCTTGTGCATGGGAAAGTGGTGCCGAGGAAGCCTCCACATGCCAAGGGCCAACAGGCATGTCAAAGGAGCTGGAGAGGCGATCTGGTCCGCATGAATGCTCCTGGGTACCACTGGCATCTGGGGCTGCTACAATGGGCCATCGGGGTTTGTGTTGCTGCTACTATTCAGCCAGTTTAGCATTCAGGGAACATTTGCTGAGTGCCTACTCTGTGCTGGACCCTGTGTGGGGTGCAAAGGCTAAACCACATGCATTCCTGCCCCAATGAGGCTGGCAGTTGAACTTGAAATCCTTATTATTTTATTTTATGTGTATGAATGTCTTTCCTACATTTGTATATGTGTACCACATGTGTGTCTGATCCTCTTAGAGGTCAGAAGAGGGCATTGGGTCCCCTAGAGGTGGAGTTTTAGATGGTTGTGAGCCACCATGTGGATGCTGGGATGCGGGATGCTGGGATTTGACCCCACATCCTTAGAAAGAGCAGCCAGTGGTCTTCAGCCCTTGAGAAATCATTTCAAAATTTGTGTGTGTGTATGTGTGTGAGAGAGAGAGAGTATGTGTAGAGGTAATGTTGATGTGTGTGCACACATATGTGTGCATGGGTACAGAGGCCAGAGGTCAACCTTGGGGGTCATTCCTCAGGAATGTCCATCTTATTCTTTGAGGCAGGGTCTGTCAGTGGGTCCCAAGGCTCAGTGATAGGCTAGACTATCTAACCAGTGAGTCCCAGGGACCCACTTGTCTCTGCCTTCACACTCCTGGGATTACAAGAGTACACTGCATGCCCAGCTTTCTATGTGAGTGTTGGAGAGTGAATTCAGGTCTCAGCATTTGTGCAGCAAGTGCTTTCTCAACTGACCAGACCAGAAATCACAAGAAGCAGGAGCTAAATTGGTCTGTGATCTGGAAGACCCAGTCTAGATTTTGATCCTACTCTTCGCCTCCCTTGTTATCATAGAGTTCATTTCCTGAACTCCCCCAAGCTGCAGCTCACATAGAAGGTCACTTGAAACCTGCCTGGCTACAGCAAACCTTTGGCCATGATTCCTATATCTACTCCTACCCACTGGCAAGTCAAACGGCTATCAATTTATGTGTCTGTACTGTTGGTTTTACCAATGGCTGGGGCACTGGGGCAAATGACTCCTCTGGGTCATAAGGAATGTCATGTGGTGAGAGAATTCCGCCACAAGCCCTAGTCCTTGTACTCTAAATGTGGGGTCCAGCACCACTCAGATTTCCAACAATTCTTGGAACCAGCTGTGAGCTTCTCTGACATAAGAGATGCTGAGCACTGTAGAGCAGGCACGGTGCCATTGGGGACTCACATTTAAGTTAGGAGAGGACTTTTCTCATTCCACCTCCTCCAGGTGTAAATCTTGAGCAAGCACCCATCCTCTGAGCTCAAGTGTCTCCCATGTGGTAGGGCAGTGGCAGGTAGAGCTGGTATGTAGTTGGCTCGTGTAGTTGGGTGGGAGCTTGGAAATCACATTTGCTTTGCACAAGGTATGTTTATACCCGTCTTATGGGTGAGGAATGGAGGTCCAGAGAACATGACTGTTTGAAAATATTTCAGACCTAAGAGTGCGCACGTCTCTGAGTGCTAGCTGGAGGAAGAAGGAAAGGAAGAGGAGAAGAAAGAGAAAGAAGGAAAGATGAATGAAGAGAAAGAGGGAAGCTGGGATGGGGAGAGGAGACAATTTTGTTTCCAGTGACTGGGTTTTATGTAAATCCCCGGAACGCTGCAGAATCAGAGTATTAGACAGTCCAGATCCATGACAAGGCCCAGGGGCTCTGACTCACCTCACATCACATGGAAACCTTTGAGTGTGCAGGTAGGGGTTAGTGACAGGAGAAATGGGGCTGTTTATGAAATCCTCCTGAGGTGATGGGCTCCAGAGATGCTCATCGTGGACACCCGGGAGACCTCAGGATTTGCTGTGGACTCTAACTGGATGGCTGAGTCTGAGCACAGAAGACCCTCCCTACACTACTTACTTAAAGTAGAAGCTTTTACCTTGTAAGAGGCCCCTGGTGACCTCAGGGTAGAGCAAGACCATGGATGTGAGGACCCCTGCATCACATATGGTAAAGGGACTTCCCATATCCACATGATATTCATGTCAATAACTCAGGGACCAAAGGACTAAGGGATTCCCAAAACATATGGCCTATTGATATTGCCCTTAGTTCCCCCCAGCGATGGAAGATAAGTCCCTGTCTTTGCCAGTGTTCTATTGCTGTGAAGGGACACCAAGGCCATGATGACTCCTATAAAGACAGCATTTGATTGGGAATTGTTTGCAGTTTCAGCGGTTTAGTCCATTGTCACAGTGGGAAGCATGGGGGCACGCAAGCAGACATGGTGTTGAAGAAGTAGCTGAGAGTCCTCCATCTGGTTCTGAAGACAGCAGGAAGAGAGAGTCACTGGGACTGCCTTGAACTTTTGAAACACCCCCAGTGACACACTTCCTCCAACAAGGCCACATCTACTCCACACCCCCCAATCCCTCTCAAATGGTGCCTCTCCCTGTTGCCCAAGCATTCAAATATATGAGCCTATGGGGACCATTCTTATTCAAACCACCACAGGCTCTATTGCTGAAGATATCATGCACTTTAGAAATAGGGCCCAGAAACCTCGGAGTTAGAAATGGCCTGCATGCCCCTTCCCGGAGAACTAGCCTTCATGGTGTCAAAAGGCACCATTGCAAGCTTTCAAAGGGAGGAAGCACCAACAGCTCCACACAGCTGATGCCTAAGAAACACATCAATGACCAACATGGCAAGATAACCCTGTGGGTGCAACAGGGGCACACGTATCTGGGTAACTGCTCTCTCATTGGACTTAAGACCGGCTTGCTCAACAAGAGGGAGACCATGACTGCTGCTGGAAACCTAGTTAACTACTCAGTGCTAGTGAAGCCATGGTCACTGGAGGAGAATCTACAACCATTGATTTAATAAGCCAGCATAATCCCTAACAAGGATCTATAGACATTTGTCTTCAGACCCACAGATAGGTGTAGTCTTCATCCCTCATCAAGAAACTTCTCTTTGCCACAGATGGAACCAAACCATAACCAAAACCACAACCAATCGTGTGTCCCAATACATATATCTACAAAATACTCACATACCTAAGACTAAGCAACATTATGGGGGGGATTGTAAGAAGCAGCCCATCAGAGAGACTTTGCTATGAGATTGTGTCTCCTCATGATATCAGAATCTTCGCTTGTAAAGCCTCATCAACATGAACTGAACAAGGACAGTACCAATGAACATGCCAAACAACACGTGAGAATAGCCCACCAGGCCTCAACCCTACACAAAGAACTACAGGCAATTGAGCAGAGCTGGAAACAGAAGAGGTGGCCTTCCTCAGGGAAGAACACACCAATTGATCATCCAGTGAGAAATGCTCAGCCCTGAAAAAATAAATCCAAATAATGTTATATGGACTCACCAAGTTATATTTTGGAATCTATGTATATATAAATACATTTATGCATATAATAACATTTGATGAAAAGGGGGTGGGGAAGGGTTTAGAGGGAGGAAAGGGAAAAGAGAAATATAATTAAAATGCAATCTCAAAAATTAAACAAGCAATTTAACACAAATAACCCAGGGCCCATACCCTCAAGGATTCTTTTCCTCAGGCCTCCTTTCACTCTCCCTCAGGCCTGTCTCTCCTCTGCTTTCTACATAAAAGCTTTGGAGCAGTGGGAGCTGCTGCTCTGTCCCTGACCTCCCTGGTCACAGTAGGCCTTAAACATAACTAGGAACAGCCCAGAGACCTCTCCCCAACTCCCCAATCCCAAGGGGTCTAGGACTGGGGGAAGGGTGGGAGCGATGGGGATAGAACAAAGGACTGAAGTGAACAGTCAGAAGATGAAGCAATGAGGCCCCAGAAGGCCCCGACCCAGCCTTGATGTCCCAGCATGGGGTTTGGCCTCTCAGCTGTGGTCAAGGGGCGGGTGCCAGCCGGGCACGGCTTGCTCCGGTGAGAGCCAGCTGCTGCCAGCCAACTTTCCATGACATCAGAGCCCAGTTGAGCCAGGCCTGTGGGGGTGGGGAGGTAGCTCCACACCCTGGCTCCTCCAGCCTACTGAGGGCCCTGGGCAGGGATGAGATGACTCTGGGTTGGGGGGCATGTCTTTATGGATACCCACCAAATAGTCCAAAGAACAGCTACTCACTGCCACATTAAAGGGGCAAACAGCTCCAACTTCCAACAGTGGAGGGGTGGCTGAGTTGTATTTGCCTATGTGGTAGAGTCATCTTCCCCATGATGCTCACAAGCTCTTAACAGAGCCTCCAGTGTTTAGTAAAGGAAGAACTAGGCAGAAAGGGTGGATGTGTAAGACCTCATGCATCCACAATTCGTACTCAGTTTGCATGGGAGTTGCTTTAAAAACCCTTCAAGAAAGCTGCCAAGCCCTCTGAACTCTGACCTAGCTGGCCCTCCAGCCCTACCTCGCCTCATTCCATACAGCCACAAAGGCCACTATTAGAAGTGGCCGAATACGCCATGGGCTCCTGCTAGCCTGGTTTTCTGATTTCCTGAAACCTTCCCTGACTCGTACATACTCCATCTTCGTCATCATGCATCTGGACAGAATGGAGCTTAGACACGTTCATAGAGTTCATCCCAGCATGTGAGCCAAGTCAGGACTTGAACTCAAAGCCACAGAGTTGCAAAGCGCATACATATTCTTTGGATGACTGAACTCAAGCTGTCAGGCTTGGTGACAAACACATTTGCCAGCCAAGCCATCGGGAGGAAGGGAGATGGGCAGGAAGCAGTGGTAGCCTGGAAGCAGAGGGCTCTGGGGGATGGGAGGAGGCTTAATGATCGTATTGTTTTCTTTAGCGCTTCCAGCTTTTCTTCAATGCACATGTATTTGATTTACAATCAGAGAAAACAAACAGGACAATTTTTTTTTTTAAATAAAAGGTCAGCAAACAGCCCCAATGGAGCTCGTGTTCTCCAAGAACCCCATCACCCCCCCACACACACTTATGAGAAGCTAGTGGCCAAGCCCACCCATTCTTTAAGCTGCCCAAGAGGTGGCCCCACCCCATCCTCAGAAGCTCCCACTGGCAAGGAGAGAATCCTGGGCCACCTGCAGGGCTCCTCCTCCCTTGTTTCTCCTATGGAAATAGGGAGCAGGCCTTCCAGCTCACCTCTCCTGTCACCAAGCCAGCTCTTCCTCCAGGCCAGCCTCACCCCCTATGGCTCCCCAGACCTGAGACCAGCCATACAGCCCACCCCAAAGATCGCGCACATGATTCCATTTTGCATTATGCATCCCAAATGGTCTGCCCCGCACTGACGAGGCTTGTAGCAAATTACTGTTGGTGAAAACAGGAGGCCCCCGGTTTGGAAGCCAGATGAAGCTTTTACTTTTCCTGATGGTGGGGGTTGGAGATCAGCCGCAGGAAACATCCTGGGGAAACATCCTGAGGGGTCCAGACAGGTCTCCTGGTGCTTTCCCTTTCCAGACACATGCTGAGCGTCTCCTGGGACCTGGGCAGTGTCTGGAGAGCAGGAATGGGCAATGGTGACACAGTCTCTGGGCATATAGAACTGGCATACGCCAGGGAGAGGAGAGAAGTCATACAGAGCAGGAGAAAGGGCAATGGGGGGAGGCCTCCCTGGGACCCCAGGAGCAGGAGGAGACAGAATAGGGATTTTGAAGGGCATGGATTTCATACTTATACTTTCACCCTAGACCCCAAAAAGATAGTGTGTGTTCAAGGAAACAAGAAAAACCAAGCCACTTAGACCCTCCTGTTAGTGATCATTAAGAAGCCTGCAAATCCCAAAGAAGAGGGAGGGTTAGACTCACTGGATTAGAACCCTGGAGCTTGTACACTCCTTGGTGGGGTCCAGCATGATCTCCTGGAGCTGGACATTAAAACTCAAGTCTCAGGATGTCCACGTCCTAGAGAGAAACTTAGTAACTCTACAGCTAGGTTCAGGCGTTTCCCAATAGCACAGGTTAAGAGTGCAAAACCTTAAGCAGGCCAATGACAATCCAAGGACAGATTGATGTGGTGAGCACAGAGTGGAATATTATATAGACATCTAAGTAGCCCACAAGGATAACAGCATCATGGATAGTCCTCATGATATAAATAAGTTCCAAGACAATGCATTGTAATGTTATAATCACATTTCGTTATTCATATGTATTTCTGTATGTTGTGGGTATGCTAGTGCCATAGCACACATGTGGATGTCAGAGAACAACCTACAGGAGGCAGCTCTTTCCTGCCATCATGTGAGTCCCGGGTCAACATACCTGTCCGCAAGCATCTTTACCTGCTAAGTCAGTGGTTCTCAACCTGGGGTTTGAATGACCCTTTCGTGGGGCTTGAATATCAGATATCCTGTATCTCAAATACTTACATTATGACTCATAACAGTGGCAAAATTACAGTTATAAAGTAGCAATGAAAATAATTTTACGGTTTGGTAACTGCAACATAAGAAACTGTATTAAAAGGCCACAGCATTAGTAAGGTTGAGAACCATTGCTAAGCCATCTTATCATTCGTGTAATCATATTTATAAAAATAAGGCCACTAACTAGAACTATAGACAAGGGGCTGAAGGAAAGTTCAGTAGGTAAAGTGCTTGTTGAACAAGCATTAGGACATAAGTTTAGATCCCAGCATCCCCATCAAAGCCCTTAGCAGTAAAGCAGGCACTGGGTAGGAGAGACGCGAAGATCCCTGGGTGCACAGGACAGCCAGTCCAACTGGATGTAAGAGAACCTCAAAAACTACTAGGAAGAGAGAGGAGACTACCGTGGCATCAAACTCTAGCCTTGTAACACACACACACACACACACACACACACACACACATTTGTACACAGAGTCAGTGCGTAGGGGCAGACTGACAGTGAGCTGCTGTGCCTAGCCTCCCCTGGACTCCTGTCCCACGGTTGAGTAGCAGACTTCCCATCCATCTGCTCGCCATGAGCTTCAACTAAGTACTGACAAACTCTGCACCACTAGGATATGATGGATGTTGCTTTTTCTATTGATGGCTTCGGGGAATGTTCTGGAAAGACCTAAAGGAAAAAGTTGGAAACAAGGGTTGCAAAATCCTGCTCCTAGATTATTCCTAAATACCTATCATCCTCCCATTATTTTAAGGAAACACAGATACCCTGTGATGTGTTGTCTGCAGGTGCTAATGAATTAACCTGCCTGCCCCAGAAAGTGTGGCCACTGCAGCAAGATGAGACCCCATTCCCAGAGCAGATACAAAATGTTTTGCTTTTGGTGCACCTGCTTTGACCTGACTCTGAACATATGACATCTAAGCTTCTTTCTAGGAAGAGATCTGTGTAGGGAGCACCTACTGTGTGCCATCACACCTACTGTGTGCCATCACACCTACTATGAGCCATCACACCTACTGTGTGCCATCACCAAATGACTTATGCTCAGTACTTACGAGACTACCTTTAGTGACTGCATTTTCCAGACACAAGAGATGAAATTGGTGTTTTTAGAGATGGTGTGGATGACAGTTGTGAAGGTGGCTATTGTGTCTCCACATGAAACTGTCAGACTACAGTCCTGGGCACAGTAGACCTCGGCTGCAGTCCCTTCTGTCTCCTTGGTCACCCGTGGATGTAATATTTCTTATCTGCCTCGTGCTTTAGTTGGCTCATTCTCTCCCCTTGATCATTTCAGGTTCCACTTTGAAAAATCAAACAGATTCACAACTACCCAAAATGTAAGGACCAACATCTCCTAAAACAATGCCCTCAACCCTGATTTCAGAAACAGGGTAGGGAAAGCAAATGTCCCACCTTATATGTGGGTGTTAGGTGCCTGGTTTGGAGTTGGACTGAGCCAAAGCTCTGGAGGGTGCCAGAGCTTGCCTACCCCATCTCCTCTCTAAAAGAACACAGTGTGTGGAGAATGAGTGGCGGTTAGGCTGGGCCTGGGGCAAGGGGATCAAGGAACAAAGGGGACCCATCCTCTCAGGCAGCCATCATAGCCACTCCGAAGCTCTGGCAACACCCTCCACCCCATTATACAGATTGAGAGACGGAGATGAAAGGCCACAGGCTGAGTATGCTGTCCCTGTGTCTGGAGACCTTTTCTGGCTTCCCAACCTTACTGTAGTGATTACTCTCAGAATTAGAAGACCTGAAAGTGAGGCTTCTGCTTCTTTCTCATGGGGGAACTGTCTCTTCACAAAGTGGACTGGTATGTGGCAGAGAGGAAGAACACAAATTCCTTGGAACCTGTGGTCACGGGGAGCCCCCACGCTGGAGGAGAACTGGGACAGGTGAGCCCAGCCTGCACCCCGATGGTGACAGTTCCGGTCTGCAGGCACACCTTCTTAAGTGGTACGACCACGAGGGTCTTCCTTACCACCTCCCTGCCTCGATTTCCTCATTTGCAAAATAGGGGTCATCATGGTACCTACTTCACCAAATTCTTGAAGGATTAAATATGTTTCTTATGTAATGAACACTCTCCTTCCTGAATTACCTTTCAGAAGATCTTGGCCAGGAAAACAAATTGGAAGACCTGAAGATGGCCTGCCTTGTGGTGGGTGAACAGAGAGGACATACCCTTTTCTGTAGCATCAGATGTGAATTCCCAGAGGGATCACAGTTGGCTCTGCCATGGGCCACATCTCAAGTCCCCTTCTTGGCTCATTGTCAGCTATGAAAGTAACAAAAAGGGGGTCCCCATCTCTGCTGGAGTTCTCACCACCCACTACTTTCCTTCTGTCTCTCCCGTGCTCTAGGTCCCCAGGTACTAGGAGGCTTTCATGTTGGAGTATGGAGTACTGTTTCAGAGACAGGTCCTGCTCAGGTGCTCTAGGAGACACCCCACTAGTAGTCCCTAGCACCCCAAAGGTAGAATTTTTTGCAAACTCAATCTGGGCCCAGGAGCCTGGCAGCCCCCCAAAACTGGTGGGCCACACATGTGCAGAAAGTGGTCTCAAAGGTATCACCCCTGCCCTCCACCAGAGCCAAGCACTTCAGGAGAGTATAACTTTCCTCCTGTTCCTTCAGGAGTGACAGAATCCTTGCTCCTCCAGCCAGCTGTGTGTGGTAAATGCTTGTGCAACTTGGCAAGTCAGCATAGGCCAGCACGGTTCCTGTGGTAGATCTGAGCTTGGAGCAGCTGAGCCCCGCCAAAAAAGCAAGCTTTGCCTGCAGAAGCCAAGAGCTAGAGGCTGGGGAGGGGTGGCCCAGTAGGGAGCTCCCACCCTGGGCCGCTCATAGGCCAGATGGCGGGGAAGGGTCTCCCAGCCAGTCTGGGTCACAGTCCACCACTGCTGGACGGCATTTCAAAGCTGAGACCAGAAAGGGGATGCCCACACTGGGACTGCTTCATTAGCGGTTTGCATTGTGGAAAGCTCTTCTTGGGCCAGGATTGCAGCAATACAGGCCTTTCATCCAGGGTGGGCATGGGGACTCTGGCCAGGAGCCCCTGGTGCAGAATGAGCTGTACCTCCAAAGCCTCTTGTCCTTTCAGATGCGGGTCCTCTCAAGCCTCGTAGGAAGGATCCTCTACCGAGACTTCCAGCTCCAGGTCAGAAGGTCCCCAAGAATATGCTGCCTCCTCTACATGGCCACCCGTCTTCCTCAGCTTCTCACAAGCAAAATTCAAAATGGTGGCCTTTGTGGACCCTGGAGATGCTGGTACTAAATGTGACCTTTGACCTGTCAGTCTCAGAAGAGCTGTTCTCTGTGAAAATCACTGTGCTGGTTTCATTGGGAAGTGAAGGGGATGCTTGGCAGTGGCTTTCCAGGGTGCCTCAAAGCATGGGCATCCATCCTCCAGGTGGCAACTTGGAGGGCAACCAGACCTCGTTGTCTGTCCTGGGGCTTTCTCCTTTTCAGATGCTCCCTCTCCTTGGCCCGATCACTCTCACTAGGTTGCCCTGGCACTGCTATGCCCCCACTGTTTCTTCTCTCCGTAATTGTTCTCTGTCCTCCGTTACAGTCACACTACTTGACTCAGGGCAGCCTGACTGACCTTCCAAGCTGGAATCTGATGGTGACTTCACCCTGAGTGGACCACTGCTACAGACACACAAATCCACATAGAGCTCCAGCCCCACTCTGTGCCAGGAGAGATGGGGACTTAGGGTTGATTAGAATTAGATGAGGTCATGAGGATGGAAAGTTGAGCGCCTTTATGAAGAGAGGCCAAGGGACTTGCTTCCTTCTCTACCACGTGAGGACACAGAGAGAAGACTGGTAGCTCCAAGCCAGAGACTTCACTGAAACCTATGCAGCCAATATTTTCATCTTGAACTTCCCAGCTTCTCCCAGAACTAGAAAAACTAACTATCTTTTTCCCAAGTCACCTATTCAGGCTGTTAAGGCAACCTGTGCTAGTCAGCTTTCCATCACTGTAATAAACACCTGAGAGAAATCAATTTCAGGTGAGAAAGGGTTGGTTTGGGCTCATGGTTTTGGAGATTCAGTAAAACGTGCCCATTACTTTGAGATGAAGGACACACCGTGGTTGGAGCACCAAATGGAGCAAAGTCATTAACGTCATGGCAGGGAAATATAAGAGAGCAAGGGACAGTGATTGCATCATCCCTTAAGAGGCATGACCTCAATGACAGAAGAGTAGGTGGATTTTTTCTGTCCCACCTTCCAGTTCCCAAATAACCACATGGAGACTTCTTATTAATTATGAGACCTTGGCCAATAGCTTAGGCTTACTACTAACAAGCTCTTATAACTTAAATTAGCCCGTTTTTATCAATCTACTTTTTGTTTAGTAGCTTTATTACCTTTACTCTGCACTGCCCACACTGCCTCCTCTTCGTCTGACTGGTGTCTCCCCACTTCTTCCCAGCATCCTGTGTGCCTAGCTATTCATTGTCAGCATTTGATTAAGCCAGTCTGAGTGACAAATCTTCACAGTGTACAAAAGGATTATTCTACCACAGAAGACCCCACTCTCAGGCCCCACCTCTTCAAGTTTCCAAGGTCTCCTGATAGCACTAAACTAGACACTCACCTTTAACTTGCCAGTCTTTGGGGGGAACATTTCAGATTCAGATGACATCACAGTCTGAGATGACCCACATTTCTGCCACATGTTCTTCCTGTCACATACGTGGTTCCAGCTCTGTGGAATACAGATGTGTCTCTCCCATGCTGCTGTATAGCATCTTGCTTCTGGCAGATGCTCCTAAAGCAGAGCTCAGTGACTTTCATCACTGAAATCCCATGCCTTGAACACGGGCTGCACCCAAGTACTTCCTCCTGGCTATCTCTCACCAGGGACAAGAGATCACCTCTAATATAGGCAAATGAAGACTGTATCTTACATCCGACGCTGGTCCTGGGTTAATGAGCGTTGCTGGTGCTTCTCTGTGGAATTAACTGCACAGTATCAGGTAGAGCAGCTGCTTGTGGGGTCTGGGATCTTCAGTTTAACAGCATACAGTATCTGAGGGATATCACCAGGAAATTTCAGAACCCCCAGAATGAAGGATCTCTGAAATCATTTAGAAATAGATAAGCATGGAAAGAACCAGAATTGAGTCAGACTTCTGAAGAGCAGCCCAATCAAAAGCTTCTAGGAAAATATATTTCCGATGCAGTGTTAAATATTCTTACAAATCTGCAATGGGCATGAAAATGGATCAATGACTTTTTTGACATGCAAATTATTCTGTCTGCCATACAACCTTTCTAAAAAAGCTACTGAAGAATATGCTCTTCAAAAGGAGGATACTGCAGATCATAGCCAATAGGTCAAACAGCCTCGCAACTCTTTTATTAATGAAGTTTTGTTAGAACACAACTGTGCCTTTAGTTCGTAGTTTGAAAACAGCGCTTGCCCACTTTGTGGTGATTGTTTCCAGAGCCCACAATGCCAGCAGACCCCCAAATACTTTCTGTCTGACCCCTTGCAAAAGCATCATGGAAAAATCAGCATGAACCAAGAAAACAAGACTAGGTTCCAACAAGAAAGATGGGATTTAAAAAAAAAAAAATAAATAAAAAATAAATAAAAATAAAAAAAAGAAAGATGGGATTTGAAATATTCTAGAATTTCAGCTGTGCCCACAAAACTAGCAGACACCCAACTGGATCATGAGATGGTGGATCTTCAGGTGCTCATCTCTTAACAAAATTTAAATGGTAGATGGTAGTCCATCCTAACAGGCGTGCTAAGGGAAAAGTTGACGATGAACACATAGGAAACTAAAGTAATGAACACAGGCATAACTGAGTGATTGCCAAGATCATCACAGAAGTCAGAAGCTTCCACAAGAAAGCCAGGTGCTCTACTGCCTTTGAACAGTGTTTCCAGTCAAGGTCTAGAAAGCCAAAATTACTTCCCACTAAAAATTAGATTATCTGGGACTGAAGAGGTGGCTCAGCAGTTAAGGGCACTGATAGCCTTCCAGAGGATCAAATTTTGATTCTGAGAGCCCACATACCCTCTTCTGAACACACATGTATACACACATATGCATATACACATACATATATGCACACACACCACACAGATGCATGTGTGGACATATAGGCACACACATACATATTTTACACACATATGTACACACATAGGCACATGCACCACACACATATGCCCACACACCACACACACAGTAGTATTCTCAGTGGAAGGATCATGGGTAACAAACAAGCAGTAAGGTCAAGATCTTCTAATACAGACCCTCATGTGAAGACAAACTTAAAGCGGGACAGTATAGAAGAGCTAAAGGCCCTGACTGCCGAGGACCAGGTCTGCTTAGTTCTGATAGCAGTTTTATTGTATTATTTGATTTCTAGAGCCAGGACATATGTTTATTTAATAGAGTAGATAATACATTTCCAAAAGTTAGATCATTCCTCACTGTCAAATGCCACTCAGTATCCAGATATGGTGGTGCATAGCTGTAATCCAGGAGGATGGGAAGTTCAAGGCCAGCCTGGGTTCCGTGGAAAAATTCTTGTTTCGAACAAAACAAACCATGAAGAAAAGGAATCAGGGTAATGGATGTGTCTGTGTCATTCTTCTCAAGATGGCCACCAAGTGGGTCTGGGGGAGCGATGGTTTTGAACTTGATCTCTCATAGAAAGAACCAGCCATGCAAGGGCAAGAAAGATGCCATTCAGAGAGAAGTGTGAAAGGCCTGGATGCTGAAAGGACAGAAAGACTGGAGTGAGAGGTGTATGGAGAGCAAGGAGGGGTCTCATGATATTTAGGAGACACACAAGCAAAGTCAGTTAGCAGAGGGATGCGGGAATGAGAAGTTTGTCTCAGAGATGCTGTGAGAAGCCCAGAGGCTGGAGTAGTTCAGACAGCAGGGAACATCAAGAAGACCCCACAGGGAGCCTGAAGATGAAGTTCCAGCCCCACAGCCCTATTTGCAGCCTCCCTGATAGAAAGCAGAGGGACTCACCAACAGCCCCTGACAAGGTGTCATCCGTCACTTTCCCTGCAACCCTGGTCCACTTTCAAAGCAGCTGCCTGTCTTCTCTCCATCTTTCATGTCACTCTCTAAATGCTGTGAGATCAGAAATGTAATTAGAAACACAACTGGCTTGCCCATGGGCCAACCACTCCATCCTTCCCTTTGTCTGAAACCCTCACTGTAGCGCTCTGGCTTCTCAGATGAGCTCTAAACCCAGCCTTGCTGAGACTCTGGAGTCCTGCTTGCTTCTCTCCCACCTGAGTCCCCAGCCTGAATCCCAGCCCTGTTTCAGAGCTCAATACTGCTTCCCTAGAAGGGTGAGCCCAGCACTTAGAGAGAAGCAGATTTAGGAGATGTCCATAGCTTCATCACCCCTGACTGCCTCCTTAGGCTGATCCTGTCAAGGCACATGCTGAAGCCAGCATCCAGTCCAGAAGGGGCTCAACAGGCTGTCTGGCAGGAATAATTAGAAAGCCTTGTTTTTGTCTTGTTTTAGAGATGAGCTAACAAATGTATTTTACACCATAGTGTATATGTGTGTCAGAAGTCTCTCTTATGTCTAAGAAGCCTTTCTCATCCACCCAGTCCATCGGAATTTTTCCTTTCCTTGAACTCAGAATTCTCGAATGAAACAGTATCTATAATATTCTTACACAGCTGATTTATACTCCCTGTCCCTCCACTTCATGTCAGTAAAGACAGAATGAAATAACCCCCTTTTTCTCAATGAGACTCAAAAGCCCTTCAAATACAGGGACCACAGCTTGTACATTATAGTAATAGGCAGTTGGAATTGGAAGTTGAGGTTCAGATCAGACCTTTGCCACACACTGGCCGTGTGACCTTGGGGAAGCCGCTTCTCTCTATGTCTGTTTTCTCAAAGTCATAGAAGTGCACTACGCATTTCCTGGGTTCTGGCAGACTGTGACCATCAGGGCCTTTGTAAATCATCAAAGGCCCACCAGATGCTAACGGACTCATTGTGATCCATGAGCCAGCATTCAGGTTGGTGAGCATTTAAAACATTTATATAAAGAACTTCCAACCACCTTAGGGCTGAGATTTCACCACTGAGCCTGCTCTGGCCTCCCACTCACTCACACCACCCAAGGAGATTGGTGAGGAGAGCGGCAAGAGCTGGGGAAACCGAGGTCCTCGGGGAGTCCTTTGGCCTTGGCCATGGGGCGGAGCTGGGAGTGGTACCCAGACATCCCGACTGCCCAGGCGGGGCCAGCAGGGAAAGGGCTGCTTGATGTGGCTTAGGCATTGTTCAGTTTGGGCTTCTGTTGTCTGGGGCTTTGTGTTTTGGTCGCTGTTCTTTTCTGTGATCCCCTTAGCAGGGGTGAGAAGGCCTGGGCAGTCAGTGGCGATATTTAGAGATTGTTCAGGGTCTCAAAAAGCCCCATCCTGGTCATGCTGACTTCTCTCAGAGAGGAACGGGGCAGAGTGGGAGACAGATTTTGCCTGGAAGCCTCCCAGAAAATGATGCCTTCCCAAGATGGGCTACCTCAAACCCAAGGTGCTTCGAGGAATATCAATAATGAGTGTATAAATCATCAGGGGGAGCCTGTTGGCAGCTTCCAACCCCAAATCACTTCTTCAGAAGCACTATTAACTCATATTTTGTAGAGAGAAAGATTCCAGAGTTGGATTTAAACAAAAAAAGACTGAGAAAACTCAAACCTCCCAGTGTGTGCTGAGACTCCTCAGACTCTCTGTGTAATGTTCTGACTGTCCATGCAGACTACTGAGTCAGGAGTTTTCACATTTTACTAATATGAAGATTTCTCACCTTCCTGGTTTAGGTGGAAGTGGCTTTGCCAAGAAGATGCTGTGTCTAGAACACCGAGAAGATGAGGTATTCTAGATACCTCCCTAGAATCATTCTGCACTACCTTCAGAGTCTGCACCCCGGGGGATAAAGTAGAGATGAGACAGGGATGGGATATGAAGGGGGTAGTGAGGGCGGGGAGCGAAGCTATTGGGTCTGGATTATACTCATGCCACCTCTTGCATGTGAGCCTTGGCTTGCAACTCACCCAGCCGCTCATCCTTTGCCCGTCTTCCTCTTCCCACAATAACAGGATGCTTAGAGTGAGGGAATATTGAGCTCACAGCCAGGCCTTAGTTCTATCCACCAAGTGGCTGTTGCTGATCTACTCAGTTAAGACCCAAGAAGTAAAACATCAGTTAACATTGCTTTCAAATCCACTCACAGGACAGTAGGCATGTTGGTTGCCAAGCCTGATGACCTGAGTTTGATCATGGGGACCCGCACAGCGAAAGGAAAGGACACATTCCCGGAAGTTACTCTCTGATGTCCACATACACCACATAGCATGTGGCCCCCCCGTCCCCTGCAAACAAACAAGCCAACATAAAGAAGACTAGCAGGTGGTGGTGGCTTGGATGTGTGGCCTAAAACAAAACTTTACAAATAATAAGACAAGCTTGAGTCTCTTAACAGAAATATCTCTTTGGACTTGGTCCTAAGCAACAACAGCTACAAAATCAGAGACTGGAGCTGTTTTTCCCCAAGTTGTTTAAATCCAGGCATAAACTGGTTTTCTCCGTCCATCGTGTGTCACTCAGTGTTGCCTGACCAGTCTCTGGCGATTCATCCCCCATCCTACAGGCAGCGTCCTCCGGACCATCTTGGACATTTTAGAGACTCCAGTCAGACAGAACCGGGTCTTCCAGGTTCTTCCCATGGCCCTGCCTCTGCATGAGCACTGCCCTATGGTGCTGTGGCAGCCAAGCAATCATAGCTGAAGCTTCTTCACTGGCTCCTGGAGGTGGTTACATTCTGCACCACTAAGAAAGACTGCCTTAAAACCACAGCCACACCAGCTTTCTCAATGGAGCTGGCCTGGACTAAAGGAAAAAGGGATCCTCCAAGCTTCACAGGTGGGAGGGCATGGGAGGGACTGCTGGTCACTTCTTAGTGGAGACAAAAAGAGAGAGGGGGGAGAAAGGAAGGGAGGGAGGGAGGGAGGCATGGGAGGGACTGCTGGTCACTTCTTAGTGGAGACAAAAAGAGAGGGGGGAGGAGGAAGAGAGAGAAAGAAAGAGAGAGGGGAAGAATATGAAAATAGAGAATATGTTTGTATGCTTGTGCTTGGCTGGCTTCTTCCTTCCCCTCTTTTACTGCATCCAGTCCACCTGAGCCTTTGGGATATTGGGGTGGCACTGGCCACATCCAGCCTCCAGCTTCCCCCTCCCTGGAAACACCTTCACAGGCGCAGACAGTGGGATGCTACTGATTCCGGAGGCTTCTCAACCCAGTGAACTTGACAAACAGGATTCCCCCTGTCTGATCCCTCCAAAATCCACATCTGGCAGGTGTCAGATCTCTTCCCTCAAATAAGCCTTCCTTTTTAAAGCTGAGGTTGGTTCTTTGTGTGTGTAGTGTGTTATTTTGTGTGTGTGCACATCTGTGCATGCTTCTATATGCATGCCACAGTGACCATGTGGAGGTCAGAGAAAATTTTGCTGGACTCCATTCTTTCCTTATACTATGTGGGTCCTGGAAATTGAACTCAGGTTGTCAGACTTGGTGGTTAGAGCCTTCACCCGCTGAGCCATATCTCTGGATCCAACACCTCCCCTGGGTAGGGCTCTGATCTCTTTCTGTCCAGCTCTCTTGGGCTCTTGCACAACAGGTGGAGAGGGCCACAAAGAGTCTTCCCCTATTTGGAAGATAGGAAAGAAGGGTAATTCTGCTTCAGTTTCAACTCTCTGTGTTGCAGGAAGCCCAGAGGAGGAGCAGTCAGGAACTGACAGATGATGGGGCCTCATCCCTGCCCACCAAACGCCAGCCCAGGGCCCGCTCCTGTCCCTAGGGCACTGCAAGACTAGCCACAAGCTTCACAGTGGGAGCCTGGCTTTCCTCTCCAGGAAATGAAATGACCTCCTCTCTCTTCCCACCCTGGTCTTTTCCTGAGCCCTGCTCTAAGCCCCCTACCATAGGAAACAGGATTTACAAGCCAGCTGCTGTAATCCCTTCAAAATGAGCTTTGGGGCCATAGGGAATCTCGGGGCGTTTCATTTATTCAAAACAATATTCCTGGCTCAAAAGCTAAGATTTCACCATTCTCAGGGGGAAGTCTTGTGAGACAGAGGGTGGCCCAGGGACCTGGGGTTCCCTTGGGTATGAGAGGACACATCCCTCATTTTTTTGTGCTTCCTGGACTGACTTCTTTGGACTAGCTCACTGCCTGTCCTGAGTGCAGCCCTCTTTCCTGTTGGCCCCCCACCCTGGATAAATATCCCTTTCTCCAAACTACTTCATCAGCTCTTGAAAAGGAAGCTTCAGCTAAAGGTATCACTCATAGTGCGCTTGCCTAACTTTCACAAGGCCCTGGGTTGCACCTCAAGTAACCCCTTTTCTCTGAAAGAAGAAAGTTCAAATAGAAAGACACCCCTGCCCTGTGAGTTTCCTTACCAAAATTGGTTCCAAGGGGTTAATAACCAATAGAATGTCCTTTCTCAAAAGTTGCCCTGACTGGGGCTTGGGAGGTGTGAGATCCCATAGTGATGGAGTCTCCAGTGACAGATGTGGAGGAGCAGGTGCAGAAAGGTGCCTGGGGACCCGAGAAGGGGGAGGCCACTTAAACCCACGAAGCCTCTCTCAGTGACTGTGGAGCAGGTTCCCAGGAAGTCAGACTCTGGGTCGGGCCTGAGTTCACCAGGCTGTCTCATTGATAGCTACTTTAAGGAGACTCAATAGGTAGGGGCACCAACTCAGCTCAGTTTGTGGGGACTTCCCATGAGAAACCTCTCAATCACAAGTAACCAGAGATGGTTGGTCCCCTTAAGCCACACCCACGGCACCATGGCCCTGCCTTCCCTGATAACCACATCTATACCCATCTCAAAGACCATTGACAGGTTTGCATAAGGGAGATCTGTGGCTTTTGTGTTTGTTGGTTGATATGCGTGTGTGTGTATGTGTGTGTTTATATGTATATGGGTATGCATGTATGGACATATGTGTGGACTCCAGAGGTCAACTTCAGGACCCTTTCCTTCTCGTTTTTGATGATAAGGTCTCTTGCTGACCTAGAACTCATCAGTTTGGCAGACAGGCTGGCCAGTGAGGCCCAGAGAGCTATCCATCTCACCTCTCATGCTCATACCACCATGTGTGGCTTATTTTTAATGTGCGTTCTGGGAATCAAGCTCTGGTGTTGTTGCTTGCACAGCACTTTACCAGCTGAGCTGTCTCTGCAAAGCCATGGGTAACATATCACTAAGAGTACCTATCCATGTTCTAATAAAACTATGTAGAAAACTTTATGTAGGTGGGCTGCAAGTTGCTGGCCCCTTAAGAGATGACAGTGTGATCTTGATTACACACCATCGTCCTTATCATCTCTACCTTGGTCATCAACAAAAACACAGAGACTCCCCACATACACACAGCCGGAGTCGCCCCACATTCTACATGACATGGGCATCCCTCAGGACCCATGCTGGACTCCTCATCAAAAGAGTCAGGCCTTCTTCAAGCCACACAGGACCTTCCAGGATCCTAAGATGCTATACTCTCTATCCCCAGTGCATCCCTAACCCAGGCTGGATTCCGGTACAATTTGTCAAAGAGGGGAAAAAAATCAGCAACCTCCCTCACAAATCCTCAGTAATCGTCTTTAGACAAGCCTGTACTGCCTCCTGGGCCCACCCCATCTCAGAGGATGGAAGCTGAGCCTCAGACTCTGCAGCTTCTCCACTTATGCCCTCGGCTATAGTAGCTGGGGGTCTGAAGCTACGGCATAGTCACGTGATGGGGACCATCATCGTCCTGTCAAAGGTCTCACTCACAAGCACAAAATATTATGTATACATTCCAGGAAAGTAAGGAAAACCATGAATAGGAATGAAGGGTAATAGGGAAGTTGGTTAAGGTAAAGGGACTTATGAGAGAATAAAGATGATCAAATGAATATGATCAAACTAAAAAAATAAAATAAAAATAAATAAATAAAAACAAGCACAAGTAGCAAGTCCATGTTTGCTTTGTGTGGAAGTCACATGCTCCTCAGCACTAGAGGACAGAAAAGGCATGAGAGATGGTCTGGGGGCACTAAGTCCCAGGTCCTGACTTCACACAGGGGCCTACTTCTCATCCTACTTGTATCTTCTGATGTGGTCCCCATGGATGCCTAGTGCCATCTATATAACCCACTTCGGCTATTTATTAAGCCCATTTGGCACTAGAGTGAAACAGAAACATTAGTCCTGATTCCAGCCAACCCACCCCTCCTCGGTAAAAAGGTGCCCAGGAGACATGGCATAGGTGGAGACCAGAAGCTCAGGCCGCCAGGACTTTTATGCCTCCTTGAGGGAGAACAGTCTGCAATTCCAGCTGCAGCCAGTGTGGGAGATGGTGTGTGCCTGTTTGTGTGGTATGGGCACATGTGGCTGCTGCATGTGGATGTCAACCGTGGGTGTGTGGACAGTGCCCTGTGTCTATGTAGGAACATCTGTCACATGTGGGGCACATTGTGTGGCTCTCTAGAGTGTGTACTTGTTAATTTTCTCATTGCTGTGACAAAATCTCTGAACAAAGCAACTTAAGGAAGAGTTCAAGGCTACAGCCATGGAGATCCAGAAGTCACCGTGGCTAGAGCGGGAGGCATACGGCATCCACAGTCAGGAAGCAGAGAACAGTGAACGGTGGTACCCAAGCCACCTCCTCCTGGCCTTCAGTATGGGACTCCAGCCTCTGGGAAGGTGCTGCCCTCCTCCTCAGTTAAACCTTCCCAGGAACTCTCTCACAGACATAGTCACAGGTGTGTTTCCATGGTGATTCCAGTGTAGTTCAGTTGACAATCAAGAGCAGTGACCACAGATAGGAGGCTTTCCAATGTCCACTGGGCCAAGTGGTGAGGGAACCCACCTGTTGTCTGTCTCCATAGAGTTGCATGCTGGGCCTGTCAGAGAATGGGTCTGTATCAGGGTCTGTGTACATGAGTTGTTCTGGTTGGGGCCCTACGTGGGTCTGCCCTGATTGGGGCCCTGTGTAGGTCTGCCCTGGTTGGGGCCCTGCATGGATCTGTCTCGGTTGGGGCTCTGTGTGGGACTGTCCTGGTAGGGGACTGTGTGGGTCTGTCCTGTGGGGCCCTGCGTGGGTCTTTCATGGCCGGGGAAAGCACATCTGTGCTGTTGTCAAAGGAATAAACAGGCTCTGGATTTGAAGTCTTCAGATTCATGACCCCTGAGATCTCATCCAAGCCTGATGTCTCCTCTCACCCGGAGACTATTGGAGAGGCAGAGAAAAGCTGTCTTAGCCACAGTAACAAGAGGGGCAGCAGGACCACACCAGCCTGCTGAGAGGAACAGAGGCCATGAAAACTGAGAACCTACATGGCAGGCTATGCACAGGCAACGACGACCTGCAGCTGTCTCTTCACAGGCATTATGTCTCCTCCTCAAGCAACCTGTGAGCCTGTGGTCATCCTGATGGCCTCACTTCCCACTCTTCCTGGATCTGCACTGTTGTAATATAACTGCATCTTAACACACTTCACCTCCTCTCAAATCTGGGATGAGTGAGACTCTGGACAGCCAGTAGACATGTGGAGATGTCAAATCTGGATTGAGTGAGTCTGCACAGCCGATAGACACGGTGGAGGTGTCATATCTGGGCCAGGACTAGGCCTCTAGCAGCTTTGTATGTTGTACTTGCTCCTTTGAAACATTCCTGCTCTGGCAAGGAGACCAGGATGTGGGTGAGCATCAGGCTGGTGTGTGTGTGTGTGTGTGTGTGTGTGTGTGTGTGTGTGTGTGTGTGTGTGTGTGTGAACTCCAGACATCTGTGACTACAGCCCCAGCTGAGTCTACTTCACACCAGCTTGTGGTGGACTTGCCAGCTTTACCATGACAGAATGTAGCCCCTGTCCACGGGCTTCCCACTCATCCTGCAGCTTCTATAGATGCAGGGGTAAGGTAGAACCACCCATGAGTGATAGTAACTGCTTACTTTGTCTGCCCCTAACCTGAGCTGTGGGCTGTTTCCAGAGCTATAGCTGCTGCCATGTACTACCCTCCCACACCACAGAGAAGAGGCTGGGAACGAAGATGCCCACAGAGCGGCCACCAAGCTTGCACAATCTGGGTCTGGGGCACAGGGGGACCTTGATCTACTTGCCACAATATGCAACCCAGACTTCGGGGCTGGGGTAGTGGTGTTCAACAGTGGACATTGACTTTCTCACTATTCCGGGAGACAGAAGCCGAAGTCAGGCCAACAGGCAGAATGGTGCTCATTAGCGCCCTTCTTCCCAGCCCTAGAGGACAGCCCTGTCACTGTGCCTTCTCAGGGGTCAGGATGGCAGGTAGAGGGGGTGAACGAAAGGTAGGGGAGAAAAATAGCCCTCTCATAGAGTCACTCTCTATGTAGCTGAGGATGGCCTTGAACTTCCGATCCTCCCATTACCCCCTCCTAAGTGCTGGAATTACACCTTGCTAGTCTGATGTGACTAGAGACTGAGCTAGGCGAGCACTGGGCTGGCTGAGTTACACCCCCAACCTACTCTCTTGTCTTATAAGGACACCCACCCTATTGGCTTAAAAACCCCACCCTCATGCCTCCCTCTAACCTTGAGCTCATCTCCATCTCATGAAAGTTAGGCTTCCACCACCTGACCACAGTCAGTAGATAACCAGTCACTAAGCTTCTAGTCAGGACTCCTTTAGCACCATGGACCACAGGGACGCCACAGGCACAATCACTTCTCCCTTACAGATTGAAGCCTAAGATTCAGAACTGAGCTGAAGTTTGGACCACACGGAGTCCTCCACAGCCCCCTCCCCTTTCCGGAAAGGCCTGGGGGACTAGCCTGTCCTCACTGCATCCTTGAAGCTCCGAGCTTGGGGAGGAGTACAGGAGGAAACTGTGACCACAGAGGGTTCTTCCCCGAGGCATGTTCTAGTTTCCCAGAAAAGCTAAGCCCCCATTGCCCATGGTGCAACCTCACTTTGTCACCAACCCTGTCCCCCACTCCTGGATGGCTTCCCAAGTTACCTCCTAAGCAGATGTTACTCACAGGAAAGCTCATCTCTGCATTCACCCCTGCAGGGTCCATATGGAGCTAGGGTCCCTCTGAACAGCACACACCTCTGGAAGCCTGGAAGGACCTGACCCAGATTTGCATCTCCAAGCTGGCTCTGAGAATCTCAGGGACAAGGTCTGACATGGCCTTTGAAAGCTCTGTGAGATTTACCTTACCTGTCCTCTAACCAGCTTTGTCTTGGGCCTGGGTCATTCTTTGGTTTGGGGTGTCCTGCATGTGGTCCTGTGAAACCGAAAGCAAGACTAAGAGTGACAGGCAGTCTCTGGTCAGGCCCATGGTGCTCCAGACTCCCCTACCTGTATCCAGAGCCTCCCGGCAGAATTCGTGAGCCAGATCGCATCTGGCCAGCACCCTTCCTGACCCACCAGGACCCAGTAGACACAAGACTTACAGCTTCTCAACTGGCAAAAGAAAGTTCCAGGCATTCCTCTGACCATCACCCAACAAATGAGGACTTTTCACTGCCAGAAAGTCCTTCAGATTGCAAACTACAGAAACCTGCTGCTCCCGTGATCACCCTCCCAGGCCTGCCTGTGGCAGCCACTACTCATGCGGACACTTTGTGGTGGCCAGCTTTTCTCCGTCCTGCCAAGGATGGCTAGTAGATTTCTCATAACTTAGTTTCTCAGCCCTTGGCCCTTTCCTTAACATCATAAATTTAAAAATGTTCTTTTATTGAGGGAGAAGAGGGGTGGGAGAGGAATAAGAGGGGGGAAGGGGTAACTATAAACAAAGAATAAAAGTTGTTTAATGGACAGCGTAATGAGGCCTCGAGGAACGAGCCTGGCATTGATTTCCCTGACATTTCACCTATTAAATTAAGAGCTTCATAAGGAAGAGCTCGGATTTTCCTCCTCCTTCTTCTTTTCAATCAATTAAGGTTCTTTACTGAAGAACAAAGCTGCTATTGTCTGAGCTCAGAGGAGCCAAGCGGCTCTTGAGGGGCCAGGGAGCCTGGAGGTACAAGATATCTCTTGATTTGGGGGACCTGGTGGCAAGGTCCAGGCCAAGATTCTACCCATGAGCCTTTTCTGTAGGGGTGTGTTGGACAACCTGGTTCTGTCCCCCCAAATCAAGGTAGAGCCAGGACACATGGGGGACCCTTGGCCAGCATTACCATGAGAATGCAGACAGGTCTGTGGTGTGGAGAGCCGCTGGTCACAGATCCTGACACCCAATGCCATCAGGTGGGCCGTGGGATCCCACTAAAAGATAAGGAAACTCGGGTGCCCAGAGGTCAATGCTTTCGCTGAAGAAGGTGTCTTGTGTTTCGGTGGCAAAGTCAGAACTCTTCTCTAGTCCTCCAGTTCCCAGAGACCATGGGTTATACTGCCTCCCCCAGCGCTGTCCCCAGTCGCAAAGCAGTGTGTGTTGCCAGTCTGTAATGACAGAGCTACCACAGGGGCACTGTCCTACCAACTGCCCCATCCATTTCCAAATAAATTTTCTTCTCAATGCGTCTTTAAGTAAGTGTGAACTAACTTCTCAATGTTAAAAACATCCACCCAGACAGAGATGAGCTAGAAAATGGAAGCCACAGGGTCACATGGGGCATTGCCCACCTGTGGCAGACCATGAGTGTGTTAGCATACGCATGCCCTAGCGTCTCATACCAGCCAGCGGGCTTGCAGGACCTCTAGTACACCTGCAGCTTCCATGCCCAATGAATAACCCAGGTGGGCTCACTCTCCCCAGTGAGGCCCTCACGCTGAGTAATAGGATCTAACAAGGTAAGAGCGACTGGGTACTGAGAGGCCTACTGTGGGCCAGCCCAGGGACCAATCCCCCCTCTTGCCTCGTGTCATTGCTAAGAGCACGGTAGCAGTCTGTCTTCACCTTATACATGAAGAAACTGAGTCACAAGGAGGTTAAAAAGGCCTGAGGTTACACAAGCAGTTAGCATCTATTCTGAGCCTGTGAGCGTCCAGAACCTGTGCTGTCTCCATTGCCTGGTCTGCACAGAGTCCAGCAAGAACCTAAATGCACCCTGTCCTGATGCCACACGGAACTTGGCGGAGTATGCCTCTTTAAACCCACCAGGAGAAAGTCGTCCCCTTTGCAGGCACCGTCTGTGATAACAGCATCCTTATTTTACTTCTAGGAACTGTCCAGCCTTCGGTCTAAGCAGAGGAGGTGGACATTTATCTTGGCCCCTTGAGATGGAAGCCCTGGCCTTGAGCACTCGGACCAGCCGCAGACACTCAGACACAACTGTAGTCATGAGGGGGAGAGTTCTGGGTGACAGGTGGCCCTGGACTGAATCAGACTTGGCCTCTGGACACCAAGGTGACATTAGGCTGTTGTTCCCAGAGGTGGACATCTGTGGTTGAGCTTCAGGATCCCACAGTTCCTAGGGGACAAGATCAGTGCCCAAATGACAGAGGAGAGCACATAATCTGTGTCTGTATCGTATACAGGTGGCTTGTGCCATCCAGTTCAAAGTGAGTGAATCAACCAAGTACTGAGCGTGGAATCTAGACAAAGAAATCAGCGCCTTTGCAGGCTTGAATTACACTGGCAGAGGCAGAGCGACTCCTACACAGACACCACCAGGTACTGAACCTCTGCTTGCAGTGGGCCCCTTCCCACCAGGAGGAGAAACAGCACTATACAGGGAACAGATCAAAGAGGCAGGAAGAGTCAAGAAAGGAGCAGTGACCGGGCCAGTAGCATCTCCCTTCTGCTTCTTCTAGCTTGTGTCAGTTGCTGTCACTCGCCAGGATGAGCTGTGGCGGCACTGCTCGTCCTCTCTGCTGAACAAGGGGTGGATTCTGGAAACATGCAGGTTCTGCTCTCCCTGGCAGCATCCACCGCCTCCTGGCTTCAATGAGCTCAGAGCTCTCTACACATGTAGTGGCATCCTCCTAGGGCTTTCCCTTCCCACACACCTGGCCATGGTGCTGCAGAGTGAAGTAGTCAGGCAGTGAAGGAAGGACTTCTGGACTCAGAGATTAGGAAACCTAAGTCAGGGCAAGGGATCGCTAGGTTTGACTACATTGGGGGAATGTTTTTCTTTTAAACAATTATAAAGTCTTAAAATACCAATGTAATTATTTTGTTTATTTCTCCAACTGTTGGACTTTGCCAGAGGATGGGCTTTTCATCCATTAAGTTCACCTGCTTCTTCTTTCAGGCTGGAGATAGTCTAAAAGGCAAATGTTGCAGTGGCCTGGGCACACGACAAAGATGAAGCACAAAACAGCCCTGGGAAGAAAGGGTGTGGTCCTCATCACCTCCCCTCCCCGACCCTACCTGACACACCAAGAGTCCAGGCATTCAGGCCTCCTGTTTCCTATACCACATTTCCTGCCTGGTGTGCATGGGTGTTCCCTGTGGGCACCCCCTCATTCACCTATCGCCTGCTTCACTGGGTTTCCTCTTCCTGCCTCTGCTACCTGTTCCTCAGAAAATGGCTTCAGCACAGCTCAAAGGCATAGGCAGACTTCCTGATCTAAACCAGTGACAGCAGTGTTCCTCTGTCTAGGGCAGGTATAGACATGAACACAATTCTAGCAACAAGCTAGAAGAAATACTTACCCACTGGGGCTCACAAGAAACATGTCTACAGAGTGACGGAGAGACAGGAAAGACATGCTTCTCTTCTTTGGTTGCCATGTCTGTCTAAGGTGTCTGATATGGCTCCCTCCACTATACTCCTTATAGTATGTGTACTGTTATATATACACAACACATGTGTATATCATTATATATATGTGTGTGTTTATATATATTACAGCATATATATATATGCTGATATATATATATGTATATATCAGCATGTGTGTGTGTGTTTACCAGTCTTTCATAAAGTCTGTTGGTTCCATGAAGACAGGGACTTTTTTTTAACTGCAACAGCAGCTCACATGAGCATTCATGGCTCATAGAAGGCTCCCCGTGGTACACAAAGGACTGTATAGGCAAGAAAGAAGGAATGAATGAATTCCTTTTTTTTTTTTTTTTTGATGAAGCCCTGGGACTTAGCAGGAGCTTGTGTTGCTGGTAGAGGTGATATTCCTTCCTAAGCAGGTTTGAAACAGGCAGTGTGGGGTTCTGGCCCCTGACAGCTCCAAGCTCCCATGTCGAGTCCTCACTCTCAGTTGAATCTTGCTGGGGCCTCCGGTGGGTTAAGCTTGGTGACAGTCTCATTTCTGTCTGGAGCACTATGGCAGAAAAACTGGAAACATGGACTTAGTGTCAGCAAACCTGGGCCATATTCTGCCCCTCTCTAGCTGAGAGTCTTTAGCAAGTACCTCCGTCTCCCCTCTTTTGGGAAAGAATTCACAGTAAACCCACCCATCTCGTGGACTCACAAACATTTAGGAGACAACATCAGGGTTTCAGGGTCAAGTGGATTGAGGTCAAAGCCTCAGCATGCATGACAGACTGTCTCTTAAGGCCGGCATCCATCACAAGCAGACTACGACACTGGCTTTGATGGACTAATGAGGATATATGATTACTTAGCACTGGGAGAGATACATATGAATTGTCTATAGGAGCAGCCACAAACCTTCCCTTCCATGCTGTTGGGACCACAACACCCAAGAAGTCACTGGGGGAGGAGGCTGAAGAGGTAAGCAGGGGCCCCTTCTGTGGGCAGATGAGAGTGCTTGGTTCATTTCTGCCCCACCAGGTGGGGCCGGTCTTCCTCGCCCTGTACTCCCTAAGCATAATACCTAGATGCGGAGCACACTGACCTCCTTGGTACTGACCTTCCAAACTTTCAGTCCCAGGTCTGACCCCTTTGCAGCCCACAGGAAGTAAGGTAGGCCTTGGGTTCATCCCTCCACTGGGCTGGATTTCAACTGAAGGCATTAGGCCTGCTAATCGTCTGTAATCACCTTGTTTGAATTAGCATAGCAAGAGCTTCCGACTGAACGGTCTGTGATTCCTAATAACCCTTGGTGGTTTTAATTATGGCCCCTGGAATGCACGGCCCCTGGCCCCAGCTTTATTAGCGAGAGGTCCTGGAAACCGCAGGCTGGGTGTGATTCCTGACTTCCCCTCGCAGACCTGGAGTAAGGAGAGGGCATCTGGCCATTCCATGGCCTCTCAATTCTCTTTTGGCTCTATTTTTAAACTCACCACAGGACAGAGGGGCTGACCCTGCCCCACCCACCCCCATCCTTTCTCTGCCCTCTGCCTTCCCACTCAGCCTCAGAGCCTGCTTCTTTGAATTGAGATTGGATCCCCTTACTGTATGCCAAGCTGATGACTTTCTTATCAGCATCCCCCCCACCCGACAGCCCAGGAAACCCCACAGAAAGCCAAGAGCTGACTGAGGGTGCTCTGTGGAGCAGCCCTTCTCCACCCTGACTGTGCAGCTCGTGTCCAGATGCAGACTTGGGTCTGGTAACTCTGGGACAGAGCCTGCCACCCTCATTTGCAACCAGCTCTCAGCCTATGCCTGGAATAGCAATTTACCACAGTGCTGGGCAAAGGCAAGAACACCAGCGAGCCCCTCTGTCCTGCCCAGCACAGACTGGAGCCTGCACTGTCTTCATTCCCACCTCACCCCTAACCGACAGCACGCACCATTCTGGGAGACACTGGGAGGCTTCTGATTCAGCCATGAACAGAGGAAGGTTAGAGTTTGCAGCACGCACACACACACACACACACACACCACACAACAGGCCATAGGCTTGGGAACGTGGATATGGGTAGAGATAGACAGGGAAGATGTCCCTCTTATAGGAGAGACAGACCAGACATTCCAAGCTCTGGCTTATTCTAGCCTCTTGACCTCCTGCCCTGTCCTCCACACTTAGGGTTTTAACTGTTTGGCAGTTTAGCCCTGATGAAGAGGTCTTGAGGGCTCATCTGTCTAGCAGTGCCCCATATAGGAGCCAGAAGTAAACACCTGCTGGCTGAAGACAGACACATGGGAGCACTTGACGCTACACTCTGGCACCTAGCGACCCTCACACCCCTCCCCTCACTGAAGGTGCCATGAAGACCTTTGCTCTGAGAAGTCTTTACTGACTCTATTACACACCTCAATATCTAGAGATAATTGAGACTGGGGGAAGTCTCCATGATCCAGGACAAGTCCTAACTCACGAACATTGCTAAACCTAATCGTGTCAAGGTCTACCTGAGCATCCACACCCTAGTCAGATAAGGCTGGCATGTAGCCTTGTGATTTTATCGCCGAGTTGTTTCTATTCAATGCAAAAGCACTTAGTAAGCACCCACCTGGCAGGATACGGGCTGTGTGACATATGCTGGGTGCCAAGTGCTCGGTTCTAGGTTCTGGGACCGGGAGAAAATAGGGAAGGCTCATTCCTGTGTCCTACAGCTGCTCATTAAACCCAAATAAAGTCAAGGAGTTTGAGGGCCCAAGAATCCCTGGACAATGATATCTGGAACACCCAGCCCTAAGCTGATCACTTGTCTCTTAAGAGAATGGCTAGAAGGAGTGGTTCCCTATGCAGGTGTCAGGTCCCTTGTCCCTAGCCTGGAGGAATACATGGACAGGGACAGATCTGTACTGTTTCTGGGACAGGGCTGACCCTCTGACCTCTGTCCACCCAGAGCTAGCAACAGCTGCCCAGCTGTGGCCCACCCCACTGCAAGGTCTCAATTAGCTCATTTCCCAAGCCCTGTGGGCCATGCAGCCCCCCTTCACCTCTGCCCTGCCCCCAACCCACTCCAGTTAGCAGTTCAAGGTTCACTGTGGTGTCAGAGTGGGGACAGGGACAAGCCCAGCCCCCCAGGCCATTAAATAAAACCATCCCTTCATGGTAGCTCTGATCTGGAGACTTCAGTGTCTTTGTATGCCCAACCTGGATCTCTGGCTTGCAGGGGCAAGCTGGGGACTCACCGTCCCAGCTTCAAACTCTTGTCTCTGGGATTTCACAGCAACTGTGTGACCTGGAGCCAGTGAGTTATCCTCTCTGACCCTCTGTTCCTCCCACCTTGGAAACCCTGACATCTGTTCACTTGGGGGTTCCGTGGTTTGGGTGAGCCTGTAGGACTAGGGACACGGTGCCAAGGAGGGCAACCCCTCAGTTCCAGCCCCTCTGCTCTACTCACATGCTCCTCAGAGGAGAGCCCCCACAAGGGTAGACACAGAAACTACTCAGCTTGTACATGCAGAGTTTGGCCTGCATCAGGATGCAGGGCAAGAAGACTCGATCTCACGTGGCTGGGGATCTGTCCTACAGGCTCCATCACTTATCTGAGCCCAGGGTTCTCTGAAAGTGACTCTTGAAAGGGACTCAAGGAAGATGTAGTAAAGTGTGTTCTAAGTGCCCAAGAGTAACCTGGGAGAGTTGCAAGAGAGGAGTGAATGAGGCCTTGTCTGTCTGGAAGCTTCTAGTGGAGGAGGGTGATGGCAACCACACAGAATACACACTGGCACAGATGGGCTAGGACTGTGGAGAGGAGATGCCAAGCACGTCGAAGACAACCGGCCCCAGTGGGCTGGGGTGGAAGCAAGACAGGTTTCTAGAATATCTAATGTTTCCTGCCTTCACTGGCACACCCAGGGCCCAGCATAGGGCCTGACCTGGTTAGGCTCCACACACACTCCTGCAGACTCACCTCATAGGGCAGACCCTCACAGGGAAGGAAGAATGCTGGTCTCTGGGCCATAGGCAAGGGAATGGGGATGAGATGCGTGGGGCCATTTCCCCGAGTCCCCACAGGAGGCACGGGTGGCTATGAGATACGAATGTTCTTTCCAGACAGCTCTTGCTTCTTCTTACTTTCTATAGTATGCCACCTCCTGTTTGCCCAAACCTAACCTGCAGTGAGAGAGAGGGAAGATGGTCCCCAGCCTCTCTCTCTCACTGGGTGATGGAACGGGTTGATGAGCAGATCCATCGGTTACTTAAGCGGGCAGTGCTGGGGAAGGCATTCAGCAAAGTCAAAGCACATGCCATGCTTGGCACATGGTGGTCCTGATGATGCCGACCAGAAGGGTCCTAGAGAAAAAGTCATCTGTAAAGGTCAACTGATGGGCATGCCATTCTGCCATTCTGTTAAAGGAGTCACCACAGAAAGAACAGGTGAGAATTCAGGGTAAAGTCAGAATTTTTAATCTTTTCTCTTTCCTCTCCTCTCTCTCTCTCTCTCTCTCTCTCTCTCTCTCTCTCTCTCTCTCTCTCTGTCAGAGACAACTTCCAGGACTCCTTTCTCTTCTTTGCCAGGAATGGAATGCAGGTCTTCAGGCTTGGTGGCAGGCATTTTTACCCATTGTGCCATTTGGCTGCTCCCAGGAAACACTTTGTTATTCTATTAACCACTTCTCTGGTCTGCAAGCCCATACTGAGTCTGCGTAGCTAGTAGCTGGGAAGACAGGCTCAGAAGAGACATTTGTCCTCATGAAGGACACATCCCTGGGTCATGAAGTCATGACTGTCCTCCAGAGATAGTGGAAAGAGAAGGGTTTTCCATGTAAGGAAGTAGGTAATTGAGTCATGAAAATGGGGAGACCAGATTAGATAGGGTAGGACCCGTGGTGGCAGAGTAAGGGGCCTCTAGTCTTCTGCCACCCTTGAAACCAATCCCTTGGGACCACAAAGCAATCAGCATCAGCTTTCCCAAGAACAAGAAATTTTTTTACTGAGGAAAAAAGAAATTTAACTTGGGGGTCACTGGGCAAAGTGTCGGCTAGGAAGGCAATCAGTCACCTGGTCTAGCTTCCCAAAATTGTTTCTCCACCTAGAAAGTGACAGACACATTTGGATACCCAGAAAGTGACCCTCACTGGCAGAAAGGTTGAGCAGACCCCATGGCCTGCCATGAAGAGAATTTTCCATCCTCTTAATATTCTGCAGAAGGCCTGGTCACATGGAGTAAGGATGCCATAACAGACCCAGAAGACTCCAGGGTGGACTTTTCCACTCGGAAAAGCTAAGAACCTAGAAACTGAGGAGCGACATGACCCCCTGCCCGTGGAATGTGTGTGCCCCGCTCTGTCATCTAAAAAGTGTTCAGGTTGTGACTCTTGTGATGACTGGAGCCATCCCAGGGAGCTTAGCGTAGTGGTCACTCAGCAGAGCCCCTCTGTCAAGGTCACCCCTCTCTTTAGACTGACATGAAGGACAGAGATGAATTGCTCCAGCCTGGAGCTTTCCCTTGCTATACAGAGAACTGGGGACTCCAGACTCACTGTCCCATCTCTGTGGGCATCAGCCCCAGCAAGGCAGCAGGCAGGCATGCAGAGAGCAGCGGTTAAGTCAAACGCTCACGTATCAGTTTTGATTTCAACTGGAGTCGCCTCCCTCGCCTGCATTTCAAAAGACAGCGTTACTAATGAGAAACACACAAGTTCTAGAAATGAAGTTAACTTCTTAAAAAAAAAAAGAGGGGAGGGGGAGCTGTTCTGTGACTCTGTTGATATATATTAGAACCACATTGTCTTCGGCAAGAACAGCCGTTCTGCTTCTGAGCAGGAATACGGGAGGCCTTGTGCTCTGGGAGATGTGGGGAGCGGTGTCCAGGCCTATCATATCTCTTTAGACTGGGAGGGCTTTTTGTTTTGTATTTGGGGAGGGAGTGGTGCTGGGAATTTGCATCCTCCATGTAAAACAGAGGAAAAGGAAGGAGTGCTAAAGGGGGTAGAAATGGGTTCTGAACACGAAGGGGCTTTTTAGGCGTGTGTCGTATGCTGTTTTCCAGAGGAGCAGAAGGTGCAAACAGGAAGACCAATCTGGCTTTGCAATCTTCCCCAATATCAGCTTCCATCCCAGGCTCTGCCCACCTGAGAGCTTCGGAAACACTTCTCAGGCTCCAGGAGGACTGGAGAATCCTCTGTGCTCGGTGTAGAAGTGGTACCTGGTTTGGGGTGACGACTCTCAGCCCAGGCAGCTTTAGCAGCTGGCTTTCTTGGAATCTTCAGTGAGAGCATCCTTGAGCAGAAAGCTTCCTCACAGAACAGTCGCTGTCAGGGCAGTGGGGAGCTGTCCTCCGACTTCTCATCTAGATGGTTCACCCTCTACTCGAGTCCAAGCAGAGCAGAACCAGTCTAACAGGAAGATGGTCTTCCTGATTCGGGAGGTATCTGAAGCAGGAAACTATATCTAAGAATTCCACGGCCTGATTCTGTCCATAACCCCTTAGTGCAGACTCCTGGATGTCTGCTTTCTGCCCCCTCCAGTGTTCTTCTCCAGAAAGTCCTTGCAAGACACTTCTGGAAAGTTCTCTAATTCCCATTTAGTAATGCTTTCTCCTTCCTGGGACTAGATTTGCTTGACCTTCTCCTAAGAAAGTTGGAAGGGATGACCCCACCGTCCATTTCAGAGTGGGTGCTTCTCCAGCCCTGTGAAGGACCCCACCATCCCTTTCAGAGTGGGTGCTTCTCCAGCCCTGTGAAGGACCCCACCATCCCTTTCAGAGTGGGTGCCTCTCCAGCCCTGTGAAGGACCACACCATCCCTTTCAGAGTGGGTGGCTCTCCAGCCCTGTGAAGGACCAAGACTGCCTATGGCCTGACAAAGATACCCAAAAGGGGACATACAGAGGCATGGCTTCCCATATGAGGCCACCAGGCAAGCTACGCTTGCAACATCTTCAGAGCTCTCTAATACAGCCAGGCACCTAGAAACTGTTGATGGAGCAAGAGACTGGATTTCCCTGAGAGAGCTTATATCAAGAGGCATTTGTGTGGCCAGGTGACTTCATCCCTAGGAGAACCAAGGGTCCCACGAGAATGAAAGCTCACTGCCAGGACCCCTCTCTCTCCCGAGGGATAAAGGCTGCCGATGGAGTCTTGTTCAGTGGCTAATGAACATCTTCCCCTGAGAACATTCTTAGTCACTTTGCTCCTATAGCTTCTCCGAGGCCCTTTCTCCAGCAAACAGGTTGTCGCTTTTCACAGAAGCAACCTGAAGACCAATGTCCTGCTCCACGGCCCTCCACTCAGTTCCTCCACTCTCTATGTCTCTCACGATGGCCAACCTTTAAGTGTTCCTGGGCATCTAGAAGGAAATGGGAAGGACTGGCCTGCAGCAAAGGATTTCTTCCCTTATGATCAGAAGTGGAGACTCAGCCTCCATCCCTTTTCAGATGAGCAGCTTAAGACCTTAACCTTTCTGAGCCCTGATCTTCCAGCTGGGAGCTAGAGGTGTGTCCTTGGCAGAGGTGCTGGGAAGGAGGGCAAGCTTCGGTTCTTTTCATCAGGAGGAGAACTAGTCAGGATTCTTGTCCGGCAGATGAAGACGTAAGTTAGAAACTGTGCCCCGAGTCCATCCCAACCTTACCACCTTGGTGAGTTCTTGTGTCCCAGTTACCCAGCAAATGCCCTCTCTGGTTGAACTGGGAAGCCACTGCAACAAGCACACCAGTTGGAGACAGAAAACACGGGGATGCTTGGGCCCCAAGACCTCAAGACCACAGCTGCCCCAGAGGGCATCTTCTCAGAGTCAAGGTCTTGCGGTCTGCCACTCCCAAGAAGCCAAGGTCAACAAGGTCTGTATTAGACACCTCCTCGGCAGCTGTCCCCAGACTGGCCCCTCTGCATCTGGGGACTTGTTTCCAGCTAAAGTCAAACCCTGACCCAACAAGCCCCCAACCCTTGCAGTCACCTTGAACACCAAATGTTTTTTTCATTAGCGTCTGACTCTTCTGCTCCCCTCCCTGCCCCCCAAAGAGGCCCTCAAGCTAGTGCTTCCTCTTGCTGTCTCCGCAACCTTATAATATCCCCAGGCAGCTGGAAGGGGAAGGCAGTGATCTCAGCCGACAGCCATGCACAGCAGCCGGCCGCCCACCTGACCCTCCCCTCTGAAGCTCCCTGCCTTCCTTTCGCCCACAGTGGGACAACATGGTCCTCCCAAGGCCTCTATCACAGGACGAGCTCCAACTCAGGAAAAGCGAGCCACCCTTGAGTTTGTCTGATTTATTCTCAACTGTGTTCTCGATCCCCATCTGACAGATGGGGAAACTGAGGGATAGACTCGGTTCCTTCTTGCCCTGAGTGCAGAGGGGAGCGCTGCTGGTACTGAGGCTCCAGAGCTCATCTGTCACATGTGTTCCCCACCGGCTCTTCCAGCTGTGCTGACCCAGCGCTTCTCCCGCCTCTGCCTCACCTCTGTCTTCCCATTCTTTCCTCAGAAAGTGCTGACTGGGACCACAAGGGAAGCCTCACTCTGGAGGAAACTGACAGGCTCATGACCCGAGGAGTTACAGGGAAACACATGTGATTAAAAAAAGTGGGGCTGATTTGGCTTTAGAGTTGGTCACATCGTAGTTCAGGCTCTGGCTCTTCTGCTCACTGGCTAAACAGCTCTCCACCGCTCTGTTCTCAGAGTGCTGGTGTCCTTTTACTACAAAGAGGGCTTTTAGGGGACATGCCTACGGCCAAGGATTTGGAGAGAACTGGGAGTTGTGATTGTTTAGGGAAGGCTTGCCACAGGGAAAGAGAAGGGCAAAGCTCTCTCTGTCTGTCTGTCTATCTGTCTGTCTGTGTCTATGTCTGTGTGTGTGTGAGAGTGTTTGTGTGTGTGTGTTGTGTATGTGTGTGATTATGGGCACACTTATGCCATGACACACGTATGGAACTCAGAGGACAGCTCAGATGGTGGCCCTCACTTTCTGCCTTATTGAGACAGGGTTTCTTGTTCATTGCTGTACATGCCAGGCTCACTAGCCCTTGAGTTTCTGCAATTCTCTTGTCTTAGGAGAATCTTGCTATAGGAGAGCTGTGTTAACAAGTGTGAGCTACCACAACCAGTTTTGTGTGGGTTCTGCGGGTCCAAACCCAGGTGATCCTTCAGAAATACTCTGCACACAGAGTCCTCTCCTCAACTCCATCTGTAAGACTCACCGTCTTCTGCTTATGACATGAGAGTTAGAAGTAATGGCTTTATAGACTTCAACCACATCTCCATGGCTGAGATGGGAAGGAAGTACACACTGGGGAAACTCATTCCTTGCTCTAGTCCTCCTGACCCTGCCAGGTGTAGCTTGGGCATGGTTTTCCAGCGAGAAGCCTGAGGACCCTCTGGAGGGTAGCTCCTCAGAGCTGAGCTAAATAACATGTGATTTCCCAGCTGAGAGGAAGATGAAATGGAGTCACAAATATGTAGCAGATGCTAGGGGTGGCCAGTGCGGCCAGACATAGCTCAGGATTCTGGCTGGAAATGGGAAAATGGATGGGTCAGGGGCACAAGAGCACCCAAGCACACAAGCGGGTATGTGGTTTCCTTAGGCGGAAGACACCAACATTGGCTGTGTGGAGACTTGAATAGGAATGACCCCCATACACTCATGTGGCCCATAGGGAATGTCTCTATTAGGAGGCATGGCCTCTTTGAAGGCAGGTTCTGAGGTTTCATATGCTCAAGCTACACCCACTGTGGCACACAGTCTCCTTTTACTATCTGCAGATCAAGATACAGAGCTCTTAGCTCCTTCTCCAGTACCATGTCTGCCTGCACACTGTCATGTTTCCCACCATGCTGACAATGGATTAAAACTCTGAAACTGTAAGACAGCCCCAATTAAATCTTTCCCTTTATAGGAGTTGCCATAGTCATAGTGTCTTTTCAGAGCAATGGAAATCTGTACTAAGACAGTCTAGGCAGCCATGATACTATAGCGTCAAGGGGAAGATGCCCAGGTAGGTATCCATGAGCTCTGGGCAGTCATTAGGGCCCTCCTACAGGCTCCCAGAGAAGACCCCGAAACCCTGTGAAGAAGGCTGAGAGGGGCTGGAGAGATGGCTCAGTGGTTAAGAGCACTGACTGCTCTTCCAGAGGACCTGGGTTCAATTCCCAGCACCCACATGGCAGCTCACAACTGTCTTAAGATCAGTTCCAGGGGATCTGACACCTTCACACCAATGCACATAAAATAACATTAAATAAACCATAAAAATATTAATAAAAAAAAAAGAAGGCTGAGAGAAGATGCCAGAAAGTGTTAATATTGAAATGGCGAGGTAGGTCCACACAAGACCCAGCAGATAAGAGAATGCCCTATCCACAGCTAAGCATGTCTCTAGAACTCCCCCAACACCCCCAAAGCTTGGCAACCCCTCTCCCTTTGTGCTAGGTAGCACAATTCCTGTATGCCAGGAACTCTGCTATGATGTGGGAGGTCCTTCTGTCTTGGTTAATGAATAAAGCAACTGCCTTGGCCTGTTGATAGGGCAGAATGTAGGTAGGCAGAGAAAACTAAATTGAATGCTGGGAGAAATAAGGGCAGAGCCAGAGAGAAGCCATGGAGCCACCAGAGACAGATGCTGGGAACTTTACCTGGTAAGCCACAGCCACGTGGTGATATACAGATTAATAGAGATGGGTTAACTTAATGTAAGAATTAGCCAATAAGAAGCTAGAACTAATGAACCAAGCAGTGATTGAATTAATACAGTTTCTGTGTGATTATTTCAGATCTAAGCTAGCTGAGCAGCTGGGAACCAACAAATGGCCCTCCTCCAGCAGACTGGCACACCAACATCGGTAACTACATCCACATAAAAATCTGAGAACACTTAAAAATAATCCTAGACACAAAATAACAGAGTTAAGCTTGTTTTGGTAGTGGCATTTTCTTGGGTGGGCTGTTTGCTAGAAGCAAGCAGAGGCATGGCTCCTTTAAGAGAAGTTTTCCTGATTCAGCCGTAGCAGAAAAAACAGTAGCATGGCTTTAAAAATGCAGCTTCCTTGGCTGTGCTGCCAGTGCGAACTCTGGCTATGGAGCATTTGAATGGCATTTGTGGACCTAGGTGTTTGTGTGCCCACTCAGGGTTGGGAGGAAAGTAACTGAGACCACACCCATGGCTCAGCACTCCCACCTGGGCAGGTGGTGGGATCAGGTCTAATAGGCATGCACAGGCAGGAGAGCATGGCGGGGATTCCTGCCACCATACATAGAGATATTTCCAGGATGCAAGTGCTCTGCATGGCAAATTTAGCTATTACTCAGATAAAAGGAGTTTATGTGCTACATGTTCATTCTCAGAGTTAAAGTGCTGAGCTCAGCTCCTTCCTGGAAGCCCCAGAGCTGGCAGTAGTAATGGTACCTCCATCATTTTAAAAGTGGAGAGAGTTAGAGCCAGCTCCTAGAGAAGCTGCAACCAAGCTGCTTACCATTTTAAAAGCTCTTCAAGATAGTAAAAAATTACAGATAATGCAATAAGGACTAATTCAGACATAAAAGTCACAGTGTTGGATACATAGGCTTGGGAGAGAGAAGAAAAAGAGTATAGAGAGTTAGAAAAGAAGTAAATAATTTTTTAAAAAAGTCTTTAACGAGGCAGAGTACAGACAGTCATAGATTAAAAGGGGTAAAGAAAAATTAGCCACATAAAGATGAACTATACACAGTCCAGATTATGTATATTATTGTGTTTTCTTTGATTTTTTTTTTGACACTGAAGGAGCTAAGTACAGAAAGACATTTCATTGTATGGGCTGCTAACTAAACCAGCATGTATATTATAAAGGTATCTTGACTTCAGAATTTGGGTCTAAGGATATGTTGCTTTGGAAAAGAGGTTCTTTTTTTTCTACAGAGGATGAGAACCTGTGGGTTCATTTCAGGATATATGGTTTGCTAGACCACGACCCCCTGAGATGTCACCATGAACACCACCAAAAATTACTTTACCCAATAAATAGCAGGAAGAAATTTGGACAAAACTACACCCATATTCCCAAATATTGTTTGTAAATGCTTCTTTACATTTAAAGGGGGATATGCTATAGAGATTTGCATTGGTATGGATTTGGTTTATTGATACAAATTTAAGATCAATTTTGTTATATGTATATTTCTGTTCTTGATTAAGATATTGTGTTTGTGCAGCTCATTTAAAATATAATATATAATTAAGAAATATAGGTTAATAGATAATTATCTATAATATTCAAGCTTGTAGTCATGTTAGTTAAATTTTCTAGATTTATAGAGATGTATTTCAGATAGATAGGCATTCTTCAAACCTTTCAAAGACTACAGAATATGGCATTTAAAATGTTTTAAGAAATAGGACTTTTCATAACAGTGAGATACATCTGCTCCTGGTAGCACCAATTACTTTAAGAGGAAGATGGGCATTAAAGAGGCTCCTTATGGCATTGGTTAGCCATTTGGACAAGAAACTGCTCTTACCTGCCCTGCTTGATAAACTGGACATGCAGGACCTACAGAGAAATGACTGCTGAACTTGCCTAAATATGAGGCTGTCCTTCAGGGTTTCTGCTTCATGAAAGAGTCTGCTAGACATTCTGCAGGATACAGAAAAGAAGTTACTGACAAACTGCCAATATAAGCAGAACTGCCTTTGAAATTTCCTGCCTCATGGAAAAGTCTGCTGGATACTATGGGCCTGTAGACTGAAGATGGATGCCCCAATGGTACAGAAGAACTTTGGGTGACTGCCCAGGCAGAAAGATGTCTCTGTGATTTCTAGAGTTTGGAAAGTTGCTTACAATGTACTTTTTGTTTACTTAGGTAATATTATATCCTTCTGGAGTCTTTGATGGAGTTGAAGAATTTATAGTGATAGTTATAGTTTTCCTTAGTTATGATAAAAGATAAAGTAGATATAAATATTGTAACTGTAATTCTTGTTTGATACCTATTTTGTTATATGTAATTTTACTATGTTAAAGTTAAAGCCTTCCTTTTTGTTTAAACAGAAAAGGTGAAATGATGTGGGAGGTCCTTCTGTCTTAGTTAATGAATAAAGAAACTGCCTTGGCCTGTTGATAGGGCAGAACTTAAGTAGGCAGGGAAAATTAAACTGAATGCTGGGAGAAAGAAGGGTAGAGTCAGAGAGAAGCCATGGAGCCACTGGAGACAGATGCTAAAAACTTTACCCCATAAGCCATAGCCACGTGGCAATATACAGATTAATAGGAATTAATATTAAATTAAATTAATATAAGAGTTAATCAATAAAAAGCTAGAGCTAATGGACAAAGCAGTGATTTAATTAATACAGTTTCTGTGTGATTATTTCTGGTCTAAGCTAGCCAGGCAGCCAGGAACCAACAAGCGGCCTCCTCCAACACTGCTAGCAGCCAAACACCCCAAAGCACATCCTTATTTCTGTGATAAGGATGAAGTGAGCACAGCAGGGGTAGGGGGATCATTTGCCTTAGAATACACAGTGCTGTGGGACAATGGTTTTACCCTGTAAAGATTTGTTTCTTGTACTTATTTAATAAAATGCTGATTGGCCAGGAACCAGGCAGGAAGTATAGGCAGGGCAACCAGGTAGGAAGTAGAGGCAGGACAATGAGAACAGGAGAGTTCTGGAAAGAGGAAAGATTCAGTCTGCTATCATGACCCGGACACAGAGGATGCAGATGAGAATGTCTCACTGATGAAAGGTAACAAGCCACGTGGCTAACACAGATAAGAATTATGGGTTAATATGTAATAACTAATTAATAAGAAGCCTGAGATAATAGGCCAACTAGTTTATGATTAATGTAGACCTTTGTGTATTTCTTTGGGACTGAATGACTGACGGTAGGACTGGGCAGAAGAGAAACCTTGGTCAACAATACAGTATGTCTACAACCACATAGGACCTAACCCCTGCCATCTGGGGCTGGAGCCTCGTTCCTAGCCATTCTGCGGCATGTGGGGAGAGATTATCCTGGATGCTGCATCAGTCCTCAACCACAAAAGTTATGAGTCATAAAAGTACAAGGTGACCTATGGCTGTCAGGGGATGGTCCCCAGCATGCTTCTAGGCTCTCACCTCCCAGAGGAAGCACGGGGGAGACACAGCTCATTTGCCTAATGAATACATAGTTCTTCAATAATCTGCTGCAGGAAGCACCTAACCATATGGTCAGCACAGAGAAGCACAGAACCCCTAAGTGATTAAATCATCTGAGAGGGCACATGCAGTATCCATACGATGGTAGAACTGTGTGTGTGCTTTTGTGAGTCTCTTGGGATCATCACCTCCCCATTCAGTCCTCTCTTAGTAACAGGATTGTGACATTTCTTGGGGCACAGCATCCTGCCCTCAAGGTGATTTGCACCATCCAAATGGACAGCTCAAATGTAAGGACATCAAAGGAGAAAGTTGTATTTATTTCTTTACTACTTTCTGAGTAGGTGAGTCTGACAAGGCTGTTGTCTTCAACTAACACAGAATTCTGGCTCCTTCCACTTTCTAATATGATCTCCATACCAGTGACTTTATAGGGGTATCCATCCTTTCCTTGCTGGATGGGGACTTCTGGGACTTCCAGCTTTATGACCTGGCCAGCCACTGGATTCCCAGCCTCTCCAGTGTGCAGATAGTCATTGTTGGACTAGCCAGCCTCTACTGGCTATAAGCCATTCTGGCCAATTCCCTGTATAATGCATATACATTCTATGCATTATTATCTAGGTTTTCTTCTAGACAGCCCCACCTTACACAGGGATCATTTGCAATGCTCTCTGGAGACCCCTGGGCCCCTCTCCCAGAGGACTACCCTCCCACCCTATTCTAGATTATAATGACTTCCAACCCACCCATCAGACCAAGGGCTCTTCTCAGAGTCACCTCTGCATCTCAGTCTAGAACATGTGACACGGGCCTGACCAATCATAGCATTGCATTCCCCCAATCACTTGGCCCAAGCAGAGCAGAGCTACAATATTGGCTGTGACAGACATGTCTTATTCCTATGTCATGGGTAGAGTATGAAATTGAAATACCCAGAGCTACATAAGTGCCATGTGGAGCCTGAAAAGAGTGGGCAATCACCAAGGCAAGAGGATGGGGAAGAACTGAGTTCCAGGGGCTGCTGGAGATGCAACTGTAGAGCCAACGACAGTCTTCACTCGTCCTGTTACACAAGTAATTGATGGGCACACATACACACACCAAAACGTCAGGAATAGATGCCAAGTCCAAATTCAATTGCACTCATCCCATTGAAAAGAGCTTCAAAACTTTCTTTGTTCTTAAGATACAAAAAGCTGAGCAGTCTACACAGCCTTAACTCTAGAAGTTCCGCAGCTTAAGTTCTAAAGCTTAATCTGCCGCCTGTGCTACATGCCCTTTGCACCGGCCATTTCCTCTTGTTTAAACACGCTTTCCTTCTATCTCCACTCACGGAACAGGACTCCCAGCATCTTCACGCCTTCAGCAAAGCTTTCTCAGACATCCTCATCAAGGCCTTCAGCCCAGTTGTGCGCCTTCAGCTTGCTCATTTTCTACCTAAAAGGCAAGCGACTCTCACAGTGTTGCAAAGACTCTGTGTCTATTCCCCGTGATCTCAAAAGGACACGACCATATCTGGATCTCTCACTGTTGCTCCTGAAATGGAGCCTGACACTCAGTAGCGAGGGAAGCTGCTCAGTCTGCATCTGCCTGGGGAGAGGAGGCACCATCTCTCTTTTCCTTGAGTGTTCTGCTTTCTGGGCTGCCTGTTTCTTTTGGAAGCAAGAAAAAAAAATAAAAAGTTATTTTTAAAAGAATACAAAATAACAGTATAAGAGAAAGACTCTCTAGCTATCTGTGGTGGGGGGAGGATAAGAGAGAGAGAATAAAGAAAGCCCCTCCTGGCTGTCTGTGGTGGGGGGAGCGGAGAAGAGGGAGAGAGAATGAATTCATTGAGTGGACAGAGTCATTCTCCCCTAAGTCCTGTTTCTGTGAATTTTCCAGAAGCCCAGGTATCTGCTCTGCCATAGCTCTGTAGGGCCTCCTTCAGACAGTATCGTGAAGTAGTCGATGAGCATAGACTTCTAGAGAGACTCAGAAGGTTAGTTTCCTGCCTGGGGACCTTCTAGAGACAGGAGCACCTGATGTGATTTTTCTGCGTGTGAACAGGAAGTCATGTCTTCAGCTAGAAAAATAATTGCCGAATCACCTGATGATGAAGGAAAACTAGTTAATCTCTGTAGCTTCTTAGGAGTACTCGGATGTACAGGTGCTTGGGGTGAACTACCAAAGTCCAGCACTGGGGTCCTCATGACACACATCGTGTCTCTGTGTGGGTACATGTGTGTATGTTTGTGTGTGCGAATACATGCACGTGTACATTTGTTCTTTTGGGAATGTGTGCACCTGTGTGTGGCGGCCAGATATCAACACTAACTGTCTTCCTATTCTTTGAGACAGCGTCTCTCACTGAACTGGAGCTCTGAGGATTTGACTGTCTCTGCCTCCATCCCCTCCCGCCCTGCGGGATGTTCCAGACATCCCCCCACCATGCCTGGCTATTATGTGGGTACTGGACATTGAACTCGGGTCCTCATGCTTCCTTCTCAGTTGAGTCACACACAAATGCCACGCCCTTGCTCTGTGATCTTGAGCGAGTTTCTCTGGCTCTCTGGGCCTTAATTTCTCTGAGCACCAAACAGGGAGGGGCTGAGCACATAGCTCAGTGGTAGGACTCTTGCCTAGCATGCTTAAGGTTCGTCTCCAGCGCCAAAGAAAGAGTGGAATGAAGGAAAGAAGGAAGGCAAAGAGGGAAGGAAAGAGGCAAAGAAGGGGAGAAGGAACAAAGAAAGTAAAGAAGGGAGGGAGGGACAGAGGGAAGGTAGGAGGCAAGGAAGGAAAGGAGTGTGGAAGGAAGGAAGGACAGAAGGAAAGAAGGGAAAAGAGAGGGAGGTAGGGAGGGAGGGAAGGAGGGAGGGAGGGAGGAAGGGAGGGACCTGAAGGAAAGATGTTGCCAAAACCAGCAGCATTTTGCCTGCAGGTTTGTCTCCATGTGCTGTGGCTTGTATTATCTTCACCCCAACACTTACATGCACAAGTGCACACACATACTTGTGCAAATGATATGCACCATAGCTAGCGGCAGCATGGGACATTGCAGACACTGGGGCATGCATTCCTGCAAGATGCTAGTCTGAACAGCTCCCAATGCCCTCCTGGCTCTTCCAGGCCCCAGAGACAGTGCTTGCTCCATTTTTATGGGAATGCCGTAGTGCCAGGATTGCCCTTTATCCCACCCGTTGCTTACTAGCCTGTGTGATGGCCTTAGCCTGTCATTGCCAAGGATACAACATACCTGTGATCACAACCTGGCCCATGGGGGTCGCGGTTCTGGGGGACGTAAACAGTAAGACAACCATGGCACAGATCACCTTTGACTCTGGTAGAGTTTCCCTGGAACCCCTCCTCTGACTGGCCTGAACCAGGCAAGCCAGGAGCAATTAGCTGAATACCTAAAGGGTGAGGAAAATGGGAGGAGGAACCTTCCAGAGAAAAGATACAACACGTGCAAAGGCCCTGTGTCTGAAGCCTGCACCTTTCAGAGCAGAAAGAAGGGCTAGTAGCTAGAACCAAACTTAAGGAATAATTGGGAGAGGTAAAGAGGGTGGGGTGGCAGGGTGGGATGGGGACATTAGCCTGGACTCTGGTGGTCATGTGGCCTCTGAGGGTGATTTAAAGAAATTGGCCTTATTTAAGAGAAATGTAAAGACATCAGAAGGTTTATAAATAAACCTGAGACTGGTAACAGACATCCAGCAGCATTTATCCGGGTCATGCTGTGTACAGCCATACTCCCAGACCTTGAGGATAAGCAGTTTAAAACACAGATACAATCCGGTGTCTTTCTTAAAATTCACATCCGTTGACAGCAGGAGACAGAAATGAAATGGGAATGTTGTCACATGTAGCCATAAGCTTATCCAGGCTGTGGTGGGTCTGTCATCCTGATTGTGCTGTGTGACAGAACAGAGCTGAGGGCTGACAAGGCTATGGAAAGCCCGGCAGGGAGTGTCAGGGAGCACAGCCCTGGACACTCTACTCCCTAGTGTCCATCACTCATGGCCAGGGTCCCTCCTGAGCAAGTTGTGCCAGCCCAGTCTGGTGTGACAGCCATTTGTGCCAGAGCCGTTACCAGGGATTTCCCCTGTCCCTGTTCCAGATGAGATCCAAGGTCACAGGCTGGCTCAGTGGGGAAGCACTTGCTCTCCGAAGCATGGAAATTTGGGTTCAATACCCAGCTATCACCTGCAAAAAACAATCCAGGCATGGTAACGTGTGGCTGTAATCCAGCGCTGGAGAAACTGCAAGAAAGTCCCTTCGGTCCACTGGCCAGCCAGCCTGGCCTACCTGGATAGTTCCAGCCAACGACAAGGTGGACAGCATCCAGTTTGACCTTTGACACCCTCCCTTCCCCTCCCACAATGACACATACATGCACACACAAACATGCCTATTCGTGCACAAAGCTTCAGGGCCACCAAGCATTGATAACATCAATCTTTATACTAAATCTATGCACACATTCAGCTGCAGAAATTGGCTTCTCTGAGCCTCAGTCTCCTCTTCTATAAAATGGGCTGCTAATGGTAGCATTGTCACCTCCCAGAGTGGCAGTGAGGACTGAGAACAAAAAAGTGGGTCAATGCCAAGATTATTTACAGACTCAAACTGAAGGTCGCCAGGCTGACACTCGCAAGGACAATGTCACTGGGGGATTTAAACCATGGCTGGAAGTCCAGAACACGTGGGCGCTCCACCAAGGCCTCAAGTTCCAGCATGCTGGTCCAAAATTAAACCCCAGAGTCTGTGGGAACTCCTCCTGACAGGAAGGCCAGGCTGCTCTCACCCTGGGAGGGTGGAAATGGACTTGGTCAGTTGAGAGCAGGAGGTGACAGGCCTCAGCAGGCCAGGGAGCACCCTGGGGAAATGACCAAAGGCTAGTGTCTCAAAAGACAACTGTGCCCAAAGGGAAGGACTCCTGTGGCAACTCAGGGCAGGGCAGGCCTCCATCTCAGGGCAGGGCAGGCCTCCATCTCAGGGCAGGGCAGGCCTCCATCTCAGGGCAGGGCAGGCGTCCGTCTCAGAGCCCAGATGTGGGGGGGCAGAGTCATGTTCATAGAGACAGTCATGAGACTGCTCTCTGTTGAAAATGGTGAATATTGGGGCCAGGCCCTGTTCTAACTCAGGGAGATTGGCACAAGCCGGGCACAGCTCTGCTGGGTTCAAAGGCATGATGAATTCTGACCTCCTCTGCTCCCCTGTGGCACGGGAGCCCTTTGATCCTTACAGCAGCCTTAGGTAGAGCCCAGAAAGGGACTCAGAGAAGCAGAGTCTCTGCCCCGAGTTATACAGTGGGGTTTGTGACCAGCATAGGCCTCCAAGCCTTACCTCAGGCTCTTCCCTCCAGCCTCTTTGATAAAACATTTAAGGGACAAGAGCACACCCACCTCAAACAGCCCACACCCACCTCTCAGGCCTTAGCCACTCCTTCAAGGCCTTGGCTGGGGACTAGCCACACCCCTGACTGTCTCTCACTCAGCCCCCAAGGACCAAACATGGGCTCAGTGTGGAGCCACCTGGCCACTGTTGCCATCAACATTCAAATCAAACCCAACCATGACCCAAAACCACAGTGATTTTCAGAAATTTGAAATACACAAAAGCCTGGTTGCCCAGAGGCGATGCCAGCCAGGGCATGAAAAACACCCCTAGGGTCCATACCCAAACATGTGCTCCCAGAGCAGTGTGGGGCCAGTCCCAGCTTTTGCCTACAAGCTCTTTGAATGTGAGACAGGGTATCAAGTGGGAACAAGGCCTCTCACAATGCAGGGTCCTGTGCTCGATTCCGAGTAGAAACTGGGAGGCCTGAGTTTCTGCCAAGGAAGGCTGGAACTGAAGAACCACCTTCCCTGCCAGGCATGGTGTCAGCCTCCAAGAAGCTCCGGGGATGAGGTGGAGCCTGGGCCACCATCTCAAGGCCCCATTTCCTGTCTTCCTGAAGCCAAGGCTTTTCCCCTGTGGGAAGACGGGATGTGCAATGCAGGGAGCCTCCTCAGGCAGCAGGAGGCCTCTGCCTTGTGGACCCTGCCGTGGTCTGGGAGGCCAGCAGTGGGAGAGGTCCGGCCAGGACCACAGATGCATCTGAGGTTCCTGAAGGATGGTGACTTGAAAGATGACCGCTCAGCAAGGCTGTCTGCCAGTCACACTAAGCTGGTCGTGGAGAGGGGAGGAGAGAAGTCTAGAAATCAAAGCCACTAGATACAGCCCTTATTGCTCCAGAGGCTGAAGGCCTAATGGATGAACCCTAATGTGTGGAAAAGTTGTCAGCTGTAAAATTTACTGAGTTTTCAAAAAAAAAAAAAATAAGTTCTTACTCACTTACCCCCAATGCTGCATATGTCCTGATGCCCTGACCCTGAGGCCAGAGACTAATCAGGGCTTTTTCCTTTCTATGAGAAACCACGCTGCCTCCCCATAGACAGAGGCTGAGTCAGGAGGCTAGAACTGGGTGGGAGGGGGAAGCCCTAGAGCTCAGGGCACGCTGAGGAAGGATCTCCAGTGCATAGATTGAGGCACAAACCCGCCCTCTAGGCTCCCATGATGGAGAGAAGATAAAGGAGGCTCAGATTCATCTGGACCCCAGGAGGCAGTGGAGCTGGCAACCCATGCCCAAGCACCTACCAGCTTAGGCCACCTCAGTCCAGGCTCAAGCTCAAGCTTTCTCTGGGACAATGAACCATTCTCTTGGTGAGAAGACCTACCAGAAAGCTCCTGGCATACAGCAAGCAGCATAGAGCAGTCTGTGGAGATCCAAAGTACGCCAAAGTGAAGTCTCACTGCATCGTTGTGTGGCTTTGGCACGTGGCTTAACTACTCGGGTCTCGGTGTGTCTGCCTGCACAACAGGCTGGACGAAGTACATTTTGCAGTGGGTGTTCTGAATAATTTGAGTCTTGCCTGGAGTGGTTGGCACACCCACGCTACCTAGAAGGGCACAACATGCTGAACTCTAAAGAAGCAGGGTACCCCACGCCAGCTTTAGGGTACTTTTTCTAGCGACCCCTTTCTGCAGGTCGAGAAGCTTCCCCTCCATTGGAAACCGTGTATGGACTGCAGCGTCCCACGACAGTTCCATTTTCAAAGCTTCCACAATCCAAATGTCAACACCAATCGAAACAATATGTTTATTTCAGCCCTCCTGACAGACCCGATTAATTTGCACAGGCTCAAAGCCCATTCTGGGATTGTAATGTCTCAATTTTACAGATGAGAGGAGGGAGGAGAGTCAAAGCCTTGTTTGCCTGCTCGGCTTGGGAAGTGCAGTGGGGGGCTCCTGGGCAGGTGTGAGGCTCACCTGCTGCGCCTTGTGTGGTCTAGCTGCTGGGGACAGCACTCAAGTTCCTTTCCCTGCATCTCCACACTTCACAGCTATCTCTTCCCTCTGCTATTAGGGGTCACTCAATTTCTCTGCCTGCTGGGGTTTGCCTGCTGGGGTTTGCAGGTGGGGGTGGATATCAGCCCAGGAAGACAAACACCAACTAGAGAGATGGAAGTGCTGCGTTCATGTAGACCCCAGATGAGCTGGGACCTGGACGTGTGTCTGGGAGGAGGGGCAGGGATGGCGTTAGTCCAGGCGCAGGGCCTGGCTGGCTGGTGGAGAACGCAGCCAGCCCCAGACTTCCTGGCACATGCTAGGCATTAAGTGCCCTGGGCCATCTGGACTCTTCCAGCTGGGCAAGGTAGGCATGGCGTGGCATTGCCATGGTCCTCGTGTCGTTAGTGGGGAAGCTGAGGTTTGCCTGAGGTCAGCATGCGTGTGGTGGTGCACATTTGGAGGCAGTGGGTTTGAAGGTCTCAAGTTTGCCTGGCCCTCAGACTCAACCAAGAGAAAACACTCCCCGTTTAAGCTGAAGGGGCATCCCTTTCTCCTGGGGGCAGCACAGGAGACATAGCGGCCTAAATACATTCTGTGTTCTGCTATCCAACCTGATGTGGCTGGAGACTCTCATTGCCACTTTGCTTCCTTTCTGTCCTATGATTGCCATGGGATCCATCAAACAGACATTTAAGTTCCCTTCCTAACTGCAAGCCAACCAAGATGCTCCTACCCACCCTCTGGGGTGCAATTATCCTGTCCTTGCCTCCTGGAAGCCTTTCCTGACTTCCCCTGCTCTTTTCCTGCTGAGTCCTTCTCTATCTGGTGTCCTGTGAAAGAAAGAAATTTTCTGGAAACACAATGCTAGGCCCTTGGGAAATCTGATTTGGAGGAATAAATTGAGAATGGAGATTTGTGGCCCCATTTTCGAGATAAAGAAACTGAGTCTTAGAAAGATGCCCTACCCTGCCCACAGGGTAGCTCACACCCCAGGTCTGTTTGACTCCTGAGAGACATTCAGAGTCAAGGGTGGTCAGCTGGAGCTGGAGAGTTGGCTCAGCGGTTAGGAGCATTATCTCCTCTTCCTAAAGGTCCTGAGTTCAATTCCCGGCAACCACATGGAGGCTCACAACTGTCTGTAATGAGATCTGGTGCCTCTTCTGGCCTGCAGACATACACACAGAGAGAATATTGTATAATAGATAGATAGATAGATAGATAGATAGATAGATAGATAGATAGATAGATAGATAGATAGATATTTTCTAAAGAAAGAGTAGTCAGCTGCCCTCTTTAGTCACCTTCAGAAGATCAGAGGGACAGAAAGCCATGGCTCTCATGTCACACATCCAAGGCACTCAAAAGAGTAGGCAGAACCACTCTGAAATTATATTCCAGGTGGATCATCAGTTCGGGGAGCCCATGAAGTCCTGGAGCCACGGGAAGGGGCTAGACACAGATCCATGGGGGTAATAGTGGCATGCAGTCACTAGGTCCATTCACTATAGAAGCACCTCCAAGTGTGTCTCTTATCAGACTTTCATGCCACTTTTGTCATTAAAAAAGGAACTTAATCTCTGGATCTCCATGAGTTCGAGGACTGCCTGGTCTACAGAGTGAGTTCAGGACACCCAGGGCTACAAAGAGCAACTGTCTCAAATAAAAATGAGTTTAAGGACAGGAGTTAGCTCAATAGACAATGTGTGCTTAGCTGGTGCTAGTCCTTGAGTTCAGCCTGTATCCCCCACAAGGCAAAAGAGCAGCAAATAAATAGATAAATATTATTGTCTTTAAATCCACACACGCAATGTCCAGTAGTATCTCTGCATGTCATTTTTCCAAATGCCTGGAATTCTCCATTGTGCAGACTCCTGGACCACGCTTTTTAAAAGGATGGCTCCAAGCTAGATAGCAGTGGGTTATCCGAAGAGGTAGAATTGTGTCACTGTGGGCAGCTGTATCAGCCGGAGCTTCAGAAGCAGAGGCTCCTCCCTGTCCTCAGACCAATTCAGGTAGCAGGTAGACAGCCACATCATGATCCACATGAGCCAAGTGAGCCACATGGACTTGTTCAACTGTAAACTGCAATAGAAAATAAAATTTGCCAACGGAACCAGAGCTAACAGAATGGGAAGGTTGCCCTTTTCTCAACCACGTGGGTCCTCACATCTCCTCCACCTAGGAAGGTTGGCTCCATGTCACATCTCCTCCACCTAGCAAGGCTGGCTCCACGTCACATCTCCACCTAGAAAGGCTAGCTCCATGTCACATCTCCTCTGCCCAGGAAGGCTGGCTCCATGTCACATCTCCACCTGGGAAGGCTGGCTCTATGCCACACTCCTCCGCCTAGGAAGGCTGGCTCCACGTCACATCTCCACCTAGGAAGTCTGGCTCCATGTCACATCTCCACCTAGGAAGGCTGGCTCTATGTCACATCTCCGCCTAGGAAGGCTGGCTTCATGTCACATCTCGACCTAGGAAGATTGGCTCCATGTCACATCTCCACCAAGAAAGGCTAACTCAACGACACATCTCTGCCGAGAAAGGCTGGCTTCATGTCACATATCCACCTAGGAAGGCTGGCTTCCACATCTTGAATCCCTGTGTTTTCACCGGTTTCCTTCTTGTGCGTGAGACTCAAAGCCCAGAATCAGTCAGGCCCATACAGACCGGGTTTCTTAGGGACCTTAAACTCATTATAGATGGCTCTGAAGCCTGGTGTCTCCCTTCCCAGTCTGTTCAGTATTGATAACCCTAAAAACGGGGTCTTTGCAAAGCTCTGGCCATGGGGTAAAGAGTAACTAAGGGTTCAGATCCAGCCCTGTCCTTCCAGAATCTCCCTAGAAGCCTGCACTCAGACTCTGGATGTCAAGGCTTGTCCTGGGCTCTGAGGATCTAGGGACAAGAAAAAAGTATTGCCACCACTCCACATTTAGGATACACCTGCCTCAGGCGTCCAGTCCTAGACACAGGCTGGGCCAATAGACATTAAGTCATGTTCACATAGGAAAGGGGGCCTAACACAGTAGACATGAAGGCCAAGGCTTGCTGGATGGGGAACAGGCAGCTTCTCCTTCACATACACTGTGGCAGGAGCAGAGGGTCCTGGACTGTTGACAGCTGCCAGAAGCTTATTTCATCGAGGGGTCAGTGTTCTCTGCATCTGCACTAAGGGCTCCAGAATCCTCTCTCAGGAGGAGCCGGCTCAGCAGAGCTCTGTGAAAAACATGGGCTGGAAGTCCCAGTGCCCATGTGTCCTACCAAGGGAACAGAGGATCCTGAAGTCAGAGAGTTGCCAGATCCACCCGCCCCCGTGTGGAAGATTCTAAACCAGGTTCTGAATGTACTGGGCAGCCTCTGCCTCTCAGTTTCCTTGGGTGTTCTCACTCATAGCTAAGCAAAGGCAGAGAGCTGAAAGGTGGTGTGGAAAAGGAGTTTTGCTTGGTTTGTTGTTTTGTTTTCCCTCTGGCTTCCCTGACACCGAAGTCAGGCTCAGCTGTCTGTTGGCAACACAACCCAGCAGAGCAGCCTTTGTTCTTCCTCAGGACCTGCGTATTTGAGTCATGTCGCTCCTGTGCCTCAATGGGAGACGGTGGTCAGGCACCACGTTCCACGTACTATGACTATTGGATTCAGGAGAGGGACTTCAACCTGAAACACATCCCATCCTCAGGAGGGCTTTATACCAGCAGTACCGTTTCTGCAGCAACAAGTCCTCCAAGGAAGGGTCCAGAACTCAGAGAGCTCCCACCGAGCCTTGCTGGGTGAATGAGCCTCTGCGAAGAGCGGAGTACAGGTCCCAAAGGTTCTTGCAATAACACTTCCCCAGCCTCCACCCCCATGCACCCCGCTCAGCCTGTGAATATTTCACATTCTTCCAAATCGGAATGGCCAGTCCCTATTTCAGCTAAATACAACTTAAGCCTCAAGTTTCCCTAAGCCACCACTTCTACCCAGGCCAGTGAGAAAGCAGAGACAGCTGTCTCCTGGCTTTTCACTGGAGGTGATGGTCTGTAAGTACTGTTAAAAATTATTCAAAAACAGTAATGCTACCTGGGCGTTGCTTTTCTGTAACTGAAGAACGTTTAGTTCAGGTGTTGGGAAAAACAAGATAAGAGACTCCAGGCTTGCCATCAACCTTACAGCACATGTGTGTGCTTCTGTTGCTAAACATGAATGGAAAAGCACTTGGCTATGGAGTGGAGGCTTGGGTCTGCTCTAAGATGCATACACAATTCATAATGATGCATTTGATTAATGGCGAATGAGCATGGAATTTGGAGGGCCAGCCCATGTGACGGCCACATTAACACCAGATGAAATTGTCATGTGGGGTGGTGGGATTAAAAAAAAAGAGCCAAGTGACTGTGACTGTGTAGCTAGCCACAGGCAGCGTAGGAAATGGAGAAGAGCCTGTCAACAACTGCGTGCATGCATGTGTGCGTGTGTGCATTTTGTGTGCATGTGCGCATGTGTGAGTGCATGTGTGTGTGCACGAGTGTGTATGTATGTGTGTGTGCATGTGTGTGTATGTGTGCACGTGTGCATGTGTGTGCACGCGTGTGTGTTGCACGAAGAGAACAGAGGTTGACATCTGTTGGGTGTCTTCCTCAATCTTTCTCCTGTTTTAGAGGCAGGATCTCTCACTGAGAGATCTCACTGAAGCTTAGCGATCCAGCTATGCTGGCTGGACCGTGTGCCCCAGATCCTCATCTCTCCACCTCCCCAGTGCTGAGATCACGGAAGCGCATCACTGCTGCTTTCAACTTTATGCTTGGGTGCTGGGGAATCCGAACCTGGGTACTGGTGCTTGTGTGACAAGCATTTTAACAACTGGGTCATCTCCCCAGGCCTTTCTAGAATGTCTTTCTTTGCAAGGAGGTGAGGAAGAATCCACACATGCCAAAACAAGAAGATAATGTAACTCCTCCTGTGCACTATCCCCATGGGCCGATAAATTCATAAACCCGAAGGGGTCAGACAGGGAAGGGGCCTTTTGTGACTCTCTGACAAGCTCAGCTCTGGCTGGTTTTAAAAGGAAAGAGCTCTTAAAGCAGCGGGTGTTTCAAGCAGGGCAGAGTCTCCGTGAGCAGTGACCGCAGGGCAGCGCAAGGCAGCCTGGCCTCTGACAGGCAGGCCTAACACAGCCTGCGAACCGAAGGTCAGCATTTTCAACTCCCGAGCTCTGCTGAGTGCAGCGTCTCCAACCCCAGCCCCTTCGAGTCTTATTGAAAACATTATCTTTTCCATCAATATTACCTGTAAGTTCTTTATTAGCAAACTCCCTGGCCAAAGCTGACATATTTACAACACACCATAAACTTTACGTATCTGCGACAATATTGAAAGCGAGCAGGAGACAGCCTCCACTCAGTGACCATCGCATCTTAAAATGATCAAGTTGAGGGCTAATCGTCCTGACGAGAAGGGCTCCCATCCTATCTGCCAGCCAGAGGGAGCATTAAGGAAGATGGGAAAAGTATGTTTGAGGATTGAAAACATAAGAATACATATTTCTAAAGACTGGGGTGGGGGGAGAAGAAAGAACACTGGAGCGATAGGGCTGTCTAGGCTGCAGCCGAAACCTGATCTTGAGATGGAATGGTTAACATTCGGGGTTGTTTGGGGAGAATTGCTCCAAGCTGTTTTCATTCAAAATGTACAGATTTAAGGTAAGAAGCGCTGTGTAGGCTGGGCAGGTCATAACCACTTTGGAAATGAGCCCCTTACTCCTTCTCAGCTGACAAAGGTAGGGAGCGGGTTTTGTTGTTTCTTCTCTAACTGGGGAACGCAGGGTCTTCATGTGGAAGTGTGTGGGGAAAGTATTTGCCCCGTTCTTTCCACCACTCTGACAAGCATATCCTACTTTGGCTTGTGTCTTTCTTGTGGCTTCCCCCCTCCCATTCCTTTTCCTTCTTTTTGCCTTTGAGACAACAATGTATTTCTACTGGGCCCCTGACTGCCACAGCCCACTGCTCCTCCGGGGGGAAAATAGCTGTGACGCTTTGTAGGAATGTTCTCTTCTTCCCTTTGGGGAAAGGACAATATATGTGTATAATGTGATCTGAGTTTCTCAAAAAAAAAAAAAAGGAAGGAAGAAAAGAAGAAAGGAGAGAGGGAGAGAGAGACCTAGGCAAGAGCCCCAGTCACCAAAACTCCTGTCTGTTTTGATGAACTGGAAATTAATTCATATTTACTTGGTAAGAATGTAATTAATGGTCTTTGGTAAAGTATTCAGCTTTGTCCCTGTTATTTGTATATCTAAAGAGGGAGCCAAGGACCCACTGAAGGCTCCTGACTCCGGTTTTAAAGGAGTTTCCCTCCCCAAAACCTTAGGCTTTAACCATTTCCCTCAAGGGAATAAACAGAGAGAGAGAGAGAGAGAGAGAGAGAGAGAGAGAGAGAGAGAGAGAGAGAGAGAATATTGCAATGGGGGCGACTCCATTGTAGACACAGTTTTAAGAAGGAGGTTGGACCCTGCATTTGAACTTTATAGACTTTGGAGACTTAGATGAATAACCAGCTTCCCTGGGGCTGTTCATTTCCACTGTCAGCATTTTTAAACCTGTTCAAATTATCTGCATTCATGCTTGACAAATAGATAGTCACGTGCCTTCACCACTTGTTTTAAAAGAGGGGGCAGGGATAGAATATAGTTTTTAAATCTGTCTTCAGGTGAAAACTTTTAGTAAAGAAATCTCCATTAACAGCTGTTTAAAGACAGTGGTTGGAAAAGATTAAAAAACAAATTGGTGACAATAAGATGTCATCAGATTCCTAGGCTCTTCCATCCAGAGCACCATCAAAGCCGCCCCATATGTTAACAGGCTTTTCCTATATCTTTCGTATGCGGCTTCAATTTAATTTTTATCAACAATGACAGTCACAATCTCCAAATATTTGTGTCAGGGGCAGGAAAGGGATATGTGCCCAAAAATACTCAGAAAATTATACACTGATGTCAACACCACACGTAGGAGCTGCTCTGTGTCTGTGGTTTTTCTTTGGTAAAAACATCTCTTCCCTGGGTTTTTTGTCCCCGCACATCTTAGGATCCTTTTTTCTTACAGCAATGGGCACCACAGCCTTTGGCTCTTCCACCGGCAGCTTCTTTAATTTGCTCTTTCAGCCTCGGTAGAACCGCACTGTTCCTTTTTCTTCGGTTGATCTGTGCTGGAAATGAATCCCACAGCTCCAGAGCCCCGGCGTGTCCTATCCCATAACAACACAAGATGTGCAAAATGTGCTTAGGGTTATAAATCGCATTTTGAAAATCCAAGCGTCTCTCTTTCTAGACTTTAGTTAAGCGGCTTATTGAACAAATCCAGGTATTGCTGAATCATTTCTAAGGTTTTAAAAAAATGACAGGATAAATTTTTTAAAAAAGCACAATGTACTATTTATTACATTTCATTAGTTAAACCTCAAAAAAGAAAACATTGTATCCCCTCTGCTCACCCACTGTCCGTTTCAGATTTTAATGTGATGATATGTTTTTTTTTCTTTTTGGGATCTCCAATATTTATATTTCAAAACCTAAATATCTTTATTTAAACCATACAGTCTCACTCCCCAAAACCCTGGGTTTTTCATATTTTGGCGACTGCAATCTGACATGTTGGAAGCTTTGCCTCTCCGCAGAAGTCTCTCGTTATCCGAAATAGAAAAACAAAGGAGGGGTGGCTGGATTCTAAGCCGCCCAGCGCTGGCTGCTAGCTGTGCACACGCCACGGCGACCCCTTCCTCCTCTGCCCCGGGGACAGTTACTTTCTTAATAACAAATAGGAAAAAGTAAAATGTTTTCTTTAAATTAAAAATCGAAACGAATTGTTTTAATGACCATCTCTGGTTCTGAGGGGAACGTGCGCCTTTGTGTGTATACTTTCTGAGGGAACTCCTGTGCGGTTCCCCTATGAGATCAAAAGGAACTAATTAACTTTTCTATAAGGTAAACAAAACCTTAACTTGAAATATCCCCATGAAGTACGTGGGAAGTGAGCTTTGGGGTGAGTGGAACAGGGGAAAAGGGAGGGAGGGGGAAGGGGGAAGAGAGACCGACCCACTGAGAGGGAGCAGGGGTTTAATTTTTTATTCCAATCTTCTTGTGCACAGAGGATACTGGAAAGACCTTCCCCAAAGTCAGCCTTATTCGTTCTCCCCCATTCTCAACGTGATGTTTAAATCAAAGGCAGAAGCATTGCCAAGTTCAAGCCCCTCATCAGATTAATAGGGCATTATTCTGCAGCTAGCAAATGTCTTCTTTTCTGAGTCCCTTTAAGGAGAGCTCTGTGTGTGGATGAGCTTAGGGGAAAGTGTGGGAAAGGGAAGGATCTGGGAGGGAGGATGGGCGGGAGGGAGAAGATCTTTAAGAGGACAGACTGTGGCCATCCCACCCCCAGCCACAGTTCCTGGGGTCAAGGGGCCAGCCACCCGCCCAGCCCCAGGACTTGGCTCACTTTCTCAGGTTTCTGGTATTGATGCCCAGGAAGAGGAAGCAATCCCCAGGGACAGTGAGGGTCTCGGGGGGCTGTGCTTCTCTAGGGTGTTGACCCTTGGGTGGGAAGGCAATGAGAACCCTGCCTGCCCCTCCCAGGAGGAGCAGCTGCCACCAAGGCCAGTCCCTCCCAGGACAGGGAGTTCTTGGCCTGTTGGGGCAGCATTGCGGCAGGCACAGGGCCAGGGCCCTCTCCCAGGGCCTCCTCTGCCTGGCCTGCTAGACAGACTCTCCTAGAGAACAGAGGTGGGAGGAGGGCAGCTGGTACAGAGGAGAGGTTCCCAGGGCCAGGACACAAAAGCAGGCCACTGTTAGAGGCTCAGACACCCTGACCACACTATGCGTGCCCTCAGCCTCCAGCACCCTGATCTCCACAAAGCATGAGCCTGGTCACCTGCCATACTCGGGAAGTCACCCTCCAACGGCACAACCCTCCTAATAACAGCTGACAAGTATTTGGTGTCGAGTGCAGGGCTCTGTATTGGCAGAGAACATAGTCATATCAGGTGCTGCTACTAACTGCATTTACTAGCAGAAGAAACAGAGGCAGAGAGGCAATCTGTTGGAGAGTACCGGCCACTCACAGGCAAGGTCACTACAGTTCACCCCAGTGCCACAGATTGGCCTGCCTAAAGCCCCAGCTGCTTCAGTCCTGAGGTGTGTCATGATGAGACTAGGGTTGAGGAACCGACACGAGTTCATGAACTCGTCCACCCCAACACCTAAGCCTGTAGTTATTTCACAACTGTGTCACCTAGCTGTCGCCAGGGCCCGCCCCCACAAACCATCTGTTTCAGTCACATGGCGTCCAGAGGCTGTCTTTGGAAGTACAGGAGGGTGGGCTTGTGTTGCCAATGTGCATGGCTGGTATCCGTGTTGTTTATGCTGTACCCTTTGAAAGAGGCCATGACCAGCTCCATCTTTCCTAGACGACATGCCAGGCAGAATGTAAAAACAAAAACAAAACTTGAATGCCCCCAAATCAATCCCTTTTGCTTTGAATAATAATTAAAAATTCACAAGAAAAAAAGGGAGGATGGAACTAGCAAATATTACTATGCTAGATTCAGGAGCAAGCCCGGCAGTGGTTTCCCCTGGAGCCCAAGACACCACATCCTGGCTGTGTAAACTCGATCAGGTTGCTTCACGTATCTGACTTGTTTGATTATCTGATAGAGACACAATACCAGCCACTTCTGCTGGAATTAAGTGTGCTCACATCCTAATGGCCAGTCCTCACAGAGGTTAAAGAGAAAGTGGCCCATCCCCTCTACCCTAACTCTTAACTGCTTCCTATACATACGTAAGATTGATTTTATTATTTAAACTCACTTGTATTGAAAATATTTATTTATTATAAGAATTGTCACAGACAAATCCCTGCATTTTTAAAAAATAATTTTGGATCAACTCCTGCTTCTTGCTGCTTGTACACCCTGTCTCCTAAAACCTGGCTCTGGGTTTGTCATGTCAGTGTAAAATTCCCTGCCACAGAGACAACTGTTTCCATAGAGGGCTCGCTTCGGAGGCCCCCACATTGTCAGTTCTGTCATGGACACTTTCTGAGAGCCTGCTGAGTGCTGGTTACTGCGCAGATGCTTGGAAGTCCTGTGTGACTGAGGCAAAGATGCAAGTTCTAAAAAGGGCTGGGTAGCAAGGTGGGTGGATACTGTCTGTTCCTTAGTGAAACTTACTATGGGCACGTGAGCAAACCTACCTCACTGCTTAGTTGGCCTTAGACAAACCCCACTGCCTCTCTAAGCCCCCAGCTCTCATACACTATAGAAGGCCTCATGACCAGTCTCTGGGCTGGAAGTACAGTGGCCCCAGGGATGCCAAGGACATGGCTTTGATTATGAAGGGACAAACTCATTAGGAGACTCCAGAGGCTCTGCCTGTGATGATCTGGGCTCCTGCTGGAAAGAAATGCCATCCTGAGAGGCTAGGTGCTCAAGGGACATCTTAACATTCCTGGGCATCCTGCCTGCTCTCTTCAAGACATGCTGAGTGTGGGAGACCCAGAACCCAGTCTCATTCTGTGTCTCCACTGAGGTGGTTGGAAGACACCCACTTGACGGCACGTTTGACAGGACGTCTGGAGGCGATTAGGGTTAGATGAGATCATGAGGCTAAGTCTTCCATGAAGGTATTAGTTGCTTTTTAAGAATGAGTAAAGCCATTCCAGCTAGATGCCTGCGCTGTCTGGTCACAGATGTCCTCTGTCATGTTACAATGCAAACTGAAAGCACCCCTGGGTCACCAATGTCATGCCATGAACATCACAAACTCCAGATTATGACCTGCACAACATTCTCAACATCCCCGGACAAGAACTCAGTCCCAACAACAGAGCTGAGATGACAGAGACTGTAGTAGTAGGGGTTAGCCCAACCTAGAGGTTACTAGTCCTGATCCTGACCCTGTCTGCATAGGAGGGGACCCACAGACTCCCCATACCATGAAGTCTGCCCATTCTGCCCTCACCATTTCTCTCCCAGTCCATTTGGATGCTGGGGCTCACCTTCTAGTTTTAGCTTGTGGTCTAGCCTGGGAATGTGCAATGCTCTCCATCTCCCAGAAGCAAAGCATGTGTTCCTACATCCAGGGTTCTAGTGGCTTCTAATGCAATGAGATCCATGTAGAAATTGAAGCACAAACATTTTGCCCTCTGTACCTGCACAAATACGTACATGCCTGCACATCTGCCCAAAAGGCAGTGGGACTGTGTAAACATTTGCAAGATGAGTTGAAGAAGTGTGTGTGTGTGTGTGTGTGTGTGTGTGTGTGTGTGCGTGCTTGTGCCTGCATCTGTTATGAATACATGAACATTCAGTGTGTGTAGAGAGACAGATGCATATGGTTTTATAAGAAAGTCGGGGATCAGTTTATGGGAATATGTATACACACATAACTTTATTTCCAGTTGGCATCAAGCAAGCGACTGGCATCTGGTGTGAACTAACCTCATTGGACTGGCAGAGCATCTCATCAGCATATAAGCCTATTGAAAAATAAAACTGGGATTTTTTCCTCCATTTTTTAAAATGTTGAATACACAATTTGTGGTTCTTTTAAGGGAGAATAGGGATAGAGGTAAGACCTCTAACAGCTAGTCCTGACTTTGCCCAGTGCTCATGAAGCACTGGATCCTCTCTCCAGCATGATACAGACTGAGCTCAGAGTGCAGTCTCCGTGATCCCAGAACTCAGGAGGCAGAGGCAGGAAGATCAGAGGGTCTGTGAAGTGCTTCTGAAGCCAGCCTGGAATACAGGACATGGTCCTTCAAAGAAGAGAGAGAGAGAGAGAGAGAGAGAGAGAGAGAGAGAGAGAGAGAGAATATTATATAAAATGACTTACTATCAACATAATTAACTTAAAATTTCCAAAGTTAACCATTAAAAAAACAATAGTCTGGGACTGTCAGTCTCCCAACTTTGGAGAATCTTTTTTGTTTTGTCTTGTTTTTGTTTGGATTTTTTTTTTTTTTGGTAGTGGTGGTAGTAGCAGTTTCTCGGTTTATTTTGTTGTTGTTTGTTTGTTTTTATTTCTTTCTTTTTCTTGTTTTTGTTGTTTGGTGGTCATGGGGGTTTCAAGACACCGTTTCTTTGTGTAGCCCTGCCTGTCCTGGGACTTGATCTGTAGAATCGGCTGGCTTCTCAGAGATCCGCCTGCATCTGCCTCTCGAGTGCTGGAATTAAAAAAGTGCACCACCTCCTAGCGAATTTGAGCATCTAAACATCCCAGGTCAAATCCTGCTGCCACTAAGAGAGGTGCTAGTGTTTGAGGCATGTTCTCAAGTGACTTTGAAAGCATCACGTGACCTAGGAGTCCAAACTGATGCTTTGGGAGGCTGGTGACCGGCCCAGCAATCTGTTCACAAATATCAGAGTGTCTTCAACGGTTCTCACCAGCTGTTAGACTGTAGTCCCCAGGTTAGGGCCTCAAACAAAATCTCGCATGGTCCTATTCAGTCAAGATGACAATGTTTTCTTGCTGAAGACCAAGGCCTTCTCTGCCCCGGTGGCTTCTGATGCTGGTCAACCATTTGTTGACCTGTAGCTGCACCCGTCCAGCCTCTGCCTCCATCTTCACTGGCTCTTCCCTTTGGATTAGAACCTGGTGCTGACCAGTCTGGCAAGGACTGTCTCCAGATGAACTCACAGTCTCTGGTTGCAGGGTAGATGTGAATGTTGGTAGAGCGTTATTCAACCCAGTTTATTTGGACTGAATAAACCGGGTCTTTAGGGTCCCAACTGCCCTACTTCAGGTGCAGTCAAGGCCCAGGTCCTCATTTTTGAAGCATGGGAATCAACGCATGACCTTGAGCTCTCCCTCTACATAGAACATAACCTGCAGATCCCCTGTCCTTGAGACTATGGGCTGCATGAGGGAAGTGTTTATGTGTGTCAGCTCCAGCTGGGCTTGAGGATATAGGCCATGCAGTGACAGTGACACAGGCATATTTCCTGAGATGTCTACCACCGTGTCCCTCTTGGGTTACTGAGTTCAGGCCCCTGGAGGCCCGTTCCCCATTCATCGTCTTTTCTCTTCCCTTTCCAGCTGTCTCCTGACCCCAGATGTCCACTCCCCTCTGCTCGGGACCATACCTGGTACAGTAGAAGAGATACTTTAATTTTTGGGGTCAGGGCATCAGAGCTGAGTGGTAGCTACGGACAGCACTCCATACACTTCTAGAGAACACCAGTAGCTCCCAGTGCTGGCGCTTAGCAAAAGAGAAAGACAAAAGAGCAGACATCATAGCCTAGAGAGCTCAAGAAGGCCTTTTCTTCCCTAAAAGGAATCAGTAAGTGGACAGCTAGGAGCCACTCTTCCCCCGGGGCCTCCTGTAACATCTGTGCCCCTCACGTGTATTGTTACTGTCACTGCTCTAGCCTTGTATTTGGGTGCCCTGGGGATGACCCCTAGACCTGGTGCTCACACACTGGATATTCTATTCTCCAACCCCTCCTAGCCTCTGATTCCTCTCTTCTGAAAACCAGACCAAAGCATCAACTCTCCCTCCAACAGCCAAAAAAAAAAAAAAAAGCAAGTTTCTACAGGCAGCTACCCAAACAACAAGTGCCCAGCAATGCCCATATGCTTGAGTCCGCATTACTGTCTCAGATGCCACTTTCACTGGGCAGAATAAAGATGGGGACACATTCCTATTCAGAGCTGTCATGGTTACCCTTTGGTGGACTTGGTCGTGAAGAACCAGATGTTCAGATTTAGGACATGATGGGACCTTACCACTGCCATGTGTGATCTATGTGACTTGGGCAAGCAATTGACTTCAGATCTTCTGGTTCCCACCCATACAGTGGCTTCTCCCTCCACAGACTGGTCCAGGGCGAAAGAGGAAGTGCTGGTCTTGTCATCTGTCACTGTCATGGCTCTTGCTGGGACCTCCTTCTCCTCATCTGTGAAGTCAAAGGGGGTTGATTCCCCGTGGAGATCACTAAGTGGTGGCTCATGTCACTCACTGTTCACATGAGGAGAGAGACGACAAGCATCACCATGCGGTGTCTCGGGGGAGTGTGAACTCTGGCTGGAAACTTGAGAGGTGCCCTCTCCCCTCTACTCCTCCAGTGGAAGCCCTTTCTGCTCTGGCATCTCCAGGCCCTGAGACTGGACTTGATCTCCGGAAAGAGCTGAGGAACGTGGGGGAAGAGAGGAAGCAGGCCTCTGAGGGGCCGGCACTCATAAATTCATTGGGGAGTAATTTATGGCAGCCTTGTGTAGCACCTAGTGCCTGCCCGTGCGAGAGGTTAATAAGAAGGTTAAGGGCCACAGGCCGGCTGATTTATGAGTCCGGCTAGTGCTTTCATCCTGGTCCAGGCTCTGGCTCCTGAGGTGTCCTGGGGGAGAGGGAGAAGAGTTGGCCAGGTGGAGGGGGCATGGGGAGAAGACGGGTCATGGGAGACAGCCAGAGGAAGTCAGAAACCTATGCAAAGATGGGAAGGCTCTTGAACAATCTACACTCCTGGACAGTGGCAGTGGGATTTGCCCACTTGAAGGCCCTAGAGGCTTGTCTTATATGTGACCCCCTTCAGTGGATTTCTGGAGGGTTTTTTCCACTGGCAAAAACAGAAAGCAAAGATGAACAAGCGTATTCTGCGATAGAAGCTGGTTGTGGTTCATGTGTGCCGAGATTAAGGTGATGTCAGACTGGGCAGCAGCATTATGGTGTGACGACCTGCAGCAGGACACGAGGGGAAAGGAGGCATCCTCCCTGGCGGCCCCTCCTGAGTGTCCTACTCCTGACCTGTGATGCCCACACCAAGGATCCCATGCAGCCAGTGAGCTGGCGCCCACAGAGTACCTCTCATTCAGCGCCCAGTCCTCACAGCTCAGGGCTGGGGCCGCGGGAAGCACAGCTGGCAAGTATGAGGAGAGCGTATTGTGGGAGCCTTTTTTACCTCAGTCTTGGTGGCCTTTCTCTGTGTCCAGGGCCTCCACCAAGGGAACCATGTATATGGTTGCTTTCCTCCGAGGGTCTCAGAGCTCCCTGTTCTGGGAATCATGGCATTCTGGTGGCTGTGATCCAGCGCCCTGTCAGAGGAAAGTTAGGTGAGGAAGGGTTCGTTTCAGCTCAAATTCCAGGTGATAGTCCATCCTGTGGGGAAGGCACAGCAGGAGGAGCCTGGGACAGCTGGCCCCATCACAGCCACAGGGAGAGCAGGGAGAACAAACACACACATGGTACTCAGCTAGCTTTACTCTCACCCAGTGCAGGATTCAAATCCAGAGTCAGCCTGGGTCTTCCCGTGTCAATCACACAGGCCAGCACCATCTGGGCACTTAGGCATCACCCTTCTCAGGTGACCCCGGGTTGTCAAGCTGACAACTGAAAATTATGTTACACACATGGAGGGGACAGTGGACACGCTGGCACTGCCCTACTGCACACACACATTACACACGTGGAGGAAACCTGACACGCTGGCACTGCCCTTCTGCACACATTACACATGTGGAGGGCAGTGGACATGCCAGCACCGCCCTTCTGCACACATTTCCAAAGCTTCCCACGCTCTGAGACTATCTGCCTGTTAACTCACTTCTTTCTGCTCTCTGCCCTCTTCAAGCCAAATGTTCCCTGATGCCACTTCATGTATTTTCCCCATGGAACCCATCCACAGCCTGCTCTACCCATAAATCCCAAGTCTTCAAAAGAAGGATTAGGGGAGCTTTTCCTGTGTCCACCCTTTGAAGTCTCGATGCCATCTCAACCCAACTCCTGGGAGAAAAGTCATCGAAGTTCTGGGCTGGGCAACGGGGCCCCACAGGCTCCTGCCAGTCCAACTGTACCTTCCTTTAAAATGACCTTCTACATGAACACCTGTGCAGATATTCAGAGACATGCAGGCTTATACGTTAACCCTTGAAAGTCAAATCCTTGCAGACAACTACAACCTCGGAGGCATTTGTCCAGTATCCATAGTAGCCTGAAATCAGACACGAGTTCATTGCAGATTTAATAACATCATCTAGAACAGCAGGGGACCCCTCTGAGGCTCCATCCTCTACTCCCCAGCCCTGTGGTGGGGAGCAATCATGATTGCTAACTGACATGACGTAGAATCACCATGGAAACAAACCTCAGGCTGTGTCTATGAAGGGGTTTCTAAACTAAGTTTATTAAGGAGCTAAGATCTACATCAAATGTGGCCAATGGCATCCCATGGGCTGTGGTGCCACACTGAATAAAAACGAGAAAGCAAGCTGAGGCCGGCATCAATTCTCTCTGCTTCCTGACTGTGGGTACCATCCTGCCCCTCACTGCTGCTGCCTTCCCCACATGACCGACTGCATCCTTAACCTGTGAGCAAGCAGACACCTTCCTGAAGAGATTGCATCTGGTGTTTGTCATGGAAATGAGAAAGAAACCAACACATCCTGCATCCTGCGTTCTGGCCTGACCACTCTTCTGGCATTGCCACATCCTTCCCACGGGCTCTGCAGCCATTCCTGGGAAGATGCATCCCTCCTGAGTATGTCTCTGCCTTCGCCCTCCTTCCATGATGACCCTGGCCCAGGCTGGGTATCTGGGGGAGGTGATGAGATGCTGTGATATAGGGCCTTGGTACGCTACATGCACACATTGTGTTTCCCTGATCGTCCAGCTTGGAGCCAATCTTACCAACTCCTGGCCTTCAAGACAACCACATCCTCTACCTTCAGGGTCTGGTGAGGACAGATACCCAATGAGGACATCATGTCCCTGGCTATGGGAGCCCAGACGTTCACTCAGATTCCCTGGAATGCCAGTGCCTGGAAGACAGGATGGGCATAGCCCACCCAGCCGGATTCAGACTTGAATGCCTGCCCTGCCAGCTCATCACTTAGGCAAGAGTTCAGTGTTCTCAGACTAGATCTCTTCAGTATATGATGGCACACAATGACAATAGCTTATATGCTGCTGAAGAAACATTAAAAGAGGAGAGTGCAGAGTCATGAATACAGATTTTAGGGAATGTTTCTCTAAACCCCAGAAGGGTTGTCAATTTTCAACAGGGCCTTCACCCTAAGAAAGGCGAATATCGAAATGTGGCCCTGTGGGGCAGCTGGGGATGGCAGGACATGACGTCAGAACCCCAGTTCTGCCCATTCTGACCGGTTGCCCTTGGTCAAGGTTCCGGGCCTCTGCCCTGCCTCGGTTGCTTCATCTGTGAATATTATCTACAGTTCGGCCAAAAGCCGAGCATTGACTGCTGAACACCTGCCCTGTGCCAGCCCCTCCAGAGGCCATGAGATGGAGCCCAAATGCTTGCAGGACTACCTGTATCATCCTAGGGCCTAGGGTGGGTGACAGGCAGCAGGCAGATGAGCTAGGCTCCCGAGGCTGGCAGGTGATAACAGTTCAGAGGTGAAAGTGGCCTCAGCAAGTCCCCAGGGAGGGACTTCCTTGGGTTGGGTGACTCAGAACAGGAACGCTCTGGAGCAGGCTCAGAGCTGGTTGTGGCTATTCATTAAATGGGATCTAGTATCGCTGTAACTGTGAGGACGTAAGGCTGACACAGAACAGGACTGGGGAAAGTGTAGGAGTTTCTTTGAACCAGCAGACCTTGAAGCCTTAGGAAAAGAGATCTGGATGCCTGAGGACTGGCACAACTCGGGCAAAGTCCTGCCTTGCTGGTTAGCCATGCTGTTTCTGGAAGCTCCCGGGCCCTCTCCTCCCCCAGCCCCATGAGGCTTTCATTTCCTTTGGGTGGAGGCTGAGCGCCAGCGCCCTGCTGCCAGCCTGGACCGCACATCAGAGCTCAGACCATTTGCTGAGGGTTTCACGGGGTGTAAAGTGCTCGGCACCCATTAAAGCTAGACGGGCTGTGGGGTGGAGGCTGAGATCCTCCCTAAAAGGCTCAGAAACACTTCAGAAAGAGCCAAGGCCAGCCCTGATCTGGACTTTGCCCTGGAACTATTTATCTCAGCTTTAAAATGCCACAGGCTGGGCTGAAAGCTTGTAAAAGGGGAAATGCAGAGCATCTCTCCCAGCGAGGAAGAGAGGAGGGTCTCCCTTGGAGCTCCGGGATGAGTAATGCATTTCTCAGAAGCCCATTCATTTAGAGCCACTATTGGGCACTGCTTGTATGCAGATCCTGTGAGAGGCAGCTGAGCACCATGTACAGAAGCTGCTGTCAGGTACTGGGGAAGTGGGGTGTGGAAGAAATATTCGCAAGTCCTCCCCAGGAATCAGATCTCACGACAAGGCACCAAAGTGAGCATAAACCCTCATCTTGGACCATCATCGCAGACAAGAGATGCCGCGCTCTGCTAAGTGGCACAGCACAGCCATATCTGTCCCAGATCCCTTCCCACTCTCTGCCCTGTGCCCCATGACCACTGCGTCAAATGCCACTCTCTGGCAGCGGCCCTCTGCAGTTTGCAAGAGAATGTTCCAGGCCTGTGAAATGGAAGGCAGGAGGCCTCTGGGGAGATCCCTACTGAAGGATGGGAAAAGCAAGCCTCCCCCGTCAATCATGCATTAGGGCCCTTATTCCCACCTTCCGGAAAGCATCTCCTACTGTTTTGAAATCCAGGAGCAGCAGTCCTTTTTCCCTTTCTACCTGAAAGCAAAGGAATGGACCCGAGTACCCAAACGGTCTCCTTCTTGCTGGTGCCCTCCATGTCAGAGGAGATAATGGCATCTATATGTCAGGAGGGAACTGTGAACTACGTTTTTCATGTGTATGTGTGTATATGGTGTGTGTCTCCATATGTGTGTTCTCATGTGTGCATGGATGCCACATGCACACATACATGTGCATACCTGTGCATGTGGAGGCCTGAACTTGATGTCTGAAATCCTCCTCTTTCCTTCTTTCACATTTTGTTTGAAGCAGACTCTCTCAGTCAGACCCAGAGCTTGCAGAGATGGCTAGTCTTGATAGCCAGCTTACTCTAAGGTGTGTCCACCTTCTAAGGTGGAATCACAGAATCATAGGCATGCTGTCTAGCATATATATAGGTTCTGGGCATCAGAACGCTAGTCCTTCAGGGGTTTTTGTGTTTGTTTGGTTTTGTTTTTTGCTGTCTTGGAAAGCACTTTAACCACTGAACCATCCCCCAGCCCTGGAACCCCTTAGAAAGGGGAAAATGATTAATCACTTCCAAAACAGTAGCCATCGGAACCACAGCCCAGAGATGGTGAGATGGAGCTTTCCAGTGGTTCCATTTCATTCTTTCATCCTTCGCTTTGCTCATTCATTCACTCAGCTGTTTGCTGGAGTGCACAGAAGCAATCAGCAGTGTAACGGGCGGTAAGGTTAGAGGAAGACTCCTGCCTAGGAGAGGAGGCCCATGGAAAATTTCAGAAGATGAGACCAGAGCTATGCTTCAGAAGCTGAAGGAGAGAATTGAGGGGACATTTCAAACAGAATATATGACGTGGGCAAAGAGACATTCCTGAAGCCCTCTGGGAAGCCATACTGGGCAAGGCCCAGCCAGCACCTCACAACAGCCGCTTCCTAGAGCTAGGGCCACAGCCACATCCTGATAATGTGTCACGATTTCCCCCCTCTCTTTCCAAGTGTTAGCTCCCCAGTTTGTGGCGACTTTATTAAAAACACACAGGGAATGGCTAGCAGAGGAGGCGAGGCACTTTGGCCCCCTCTCTCCCCACTCCTCCCCACCCTGAGCCCCTACTCCGGCTGGAACATAACCATCAAAATAAACATTAAATGCAGAATGCCAAAGCTGAGTTATTACTTGTGAGGGTTCTGGTGGGGGGGAAATTTATAGCGACATTACAGTGTTTTGTTAAAAATCTCCTAATGCACCCAAATGGGAAGGTGTGTGTGTTTTTTATTAAAATGTTACACTCTATAAATCCGATTCGCAGGAAGGACACAGGTGGAGGCCTGAGGACTCAGCTGAGGAAGCTGTCACTTCTGTCTTTGGAGCCATCCTGTCCCTTGGCTCTGGAAGCTGCCTCTCTCCAGCCACAGTCTCTCCTCCTCCACTTGGGCTCTCCTTCCCTGAAGGGAAAAAATATTTCTCCTTTTCCCTCACCATCCCAGAAGAGAAGCCACAAAGGGCGTGACAATCTTTGTGTCACTTCCCCATACCCTCAGGCTCTGTGGAAACGTTGCAATTTTCTTAAAAGGCCTCTCTCTGAGTGGTGGAGCCCCCATGGTGCCCTTATGAAGTTTTTCTGCCGTGGGGTGAAATTTCCTGTGGGTCTGGTCTCACAGTTTTAGATTCTGGCTGATGCTGCGTTTTTCAAGGGCTCCTTTGTGGAAAAGGCGACCCGTTTTTCTCTATCCTCTGTTCTGGAATGCTGCTCCTCAAAATAGTATATGATATCACAAGGGCAGAATGGTGGCTTCATTCCTTTTCCCCCTTTGACCATGGTATCTGTGTTCTTCCCCAACCCATGTTATCCCTCCAGTATTAACCAGGAAGTTAGTTCCCATGCATGCCAGGCAAGTCCTCTACCATTGAGTCATGTTCCAAAGCTCGAGGCCTTTTTAAAAGGAAAGAACTGTTAAGGGTTGGATTGACATGCAAGGGTGTTGGCTTTTTTCCCCTACCTTTCCAAGGGCCATCCAGAGATTCTGTAGTGGCATTAAAACTTTGATTTTTGAGGACTTAGTGGTAGATAATTTACCCAGAATGCTCAAAGTCTTGGGTTTAATCCCCAGGGAAAAGAGGGGGAAAGGAGCAAGGTAGGAAGAAAGAGAGAAGAGAGGGGGAGGGAGGAAGGAAAGGAGGCGGGCAGGTGCTGGCAAGAGATTGCAGACTGGACAGAAATGTGGATGACCCTGATCACTCCCTAAGTGATGTGTTATGTGCCTGCCAGGGGCTGAATGGATGGGAGAAAGAGAAAGACCCCCACAAAAAGATAAGTCTAGCCTTAACCCCCAGTACCTGCGGCTGTACTCTTACTTGGAAAAGGGTGTTGGCAGCTGAATTAAATGAAGAGTCTCGCGATGAAGTTGTCTAGATGAGGTCTACTTCTGCAAGCCAAAGGCAGAGAGGAGAGGAAGGAAGTCACAAGGGCCTGGAGTCAAGAGAGACTGGAAAGGGCAAAGTTCTCTTCTAGAGTCTCGGGAGGGGTGTCCCCTCTGGACTTCTTGTGGACAGAGATCTAAGAGAACAAATAAATGCTGGTCCCTGCAAAGCCTGTGGGTGTGGGTGTTTGCTAGCACAGCACCACTATTCCTCTTCGGAGGGAGAGTATTGGTTTTCATGAGGTCTCTAGCAAGTCTATGAGGCATGGATGGAAACTATCTGTGTGAAAACAGATGGATTTGTGGGATCACCCCTCCTGAAGAAGAGCAATTCCCCTTATAACCCCAGAAAGGTCACCAAAGGCCCCAGATCTCTGCTTTTATTTTGCCCCCACCCCATCCTGCCCTCTCACGCTCTGTAGGTTCTGGATAAGCTTCCCTTTTCCTCCTAGGCTCTGACTCTGGCTCACATGACCTCTGGGATCAATTTTGGGGATCATTTGGGCAGCAGAGCTCACAGGCATTGAAAAGCCCATTGGAAGGGTATGAAGCCTGGTGTCTACAATGTCTGACTACACAGTCACCTAGCTCTGAGAACAAGCAACCCTTTAAAAGGAGAGGAGGTCCTGAGTTGCCATTCTTCCCAGGTGCAGAGCCATCCACACACAGAATGGAAGTCTCTCTCTGCTTTGTTTAAACTTAATTTGTTTTAGTTGAGCTTTTATAGGCATAGTTGGGAAAAGTGCCCTACCCTGGAGCTGTGGCACTAGTGGGTAACCCTCCATGGAAGAGAGTGTGTGACCTGCACATGTAGCTTCTCTGTGCTGCTCTTCTTCTTCTTCTTCTTCTTCTTCTTCTTCTTCTTCTTCTTCTTCTTCTTCTTCTTCTTCTTCTTCTTCTTCTTCTTCTTCTTCTTCT
>NW_004949096.1:16985585-16992699 GCF_000317375.1 Microtus ochrogaster | reverse complement strand
TTCTTCTTCTTCTTCTTCTTCTTCTTCTTCTTCTTCTTCTTCTTCTTCTTCTTCTTCTTCTTCTCCTCCTCCTCCTCCTCCTCCTCCTCCTCCTCTTCTTCTTCTTCTTCCTCTTCTTCTTCTTCTTCTTCTTCTCTTCTTCTCTTCTTCTTCCTCCTCCTCCTTATCTTCCTCCTCCTCCTCTTCTTCTTCTTCTTGGAAAGGGGGCATTATTTCTGACTATTAGAAAAGCTTTTTGGATTGGGGATCTTTAGCCCGAGAGGAAGTGAGGACCCGGACAGTCCCCGAAGCCCCAGATAAGGTTAGGTCTTTCTGAAGGGCTGTAATTGTTGTCTGTCCAGGTGTTTCCAGGCAGATAGATGCCCTACTTACCTCAGCTCCCAACCTCTGTTAAGCACCTGTGAAACTCAGAAAAGGCAGAAAAAGTACTGCCTCCTGGGGACCCTGCAGCATGGCTCCTCCCCACCTTCTGTTCTCAGCCTGAGGCTGTAGGTTTAACATTTTATTTCATCTACCTTTTTGGTTTTGCAAATGTGTTTTCTGTGGTTCCAAGCACCTAGGAGCCTCAGCAGTAGTTTTCTCTAAGGGCTGGGTGGAAAGGTGTGACCTCTGTGATTTCCACTTAGATCTTCTGTCAGGACTTTTTGATCCTGTTTTGGACAAAGGGTTGGAAAAGTAACCCCAGTCAGTTACAACACCAGCATCAGTTCAGCTCCTGTGTACCCACGGGTCCAGCAGAAGGAGAAAGCTCACATTGGGTAGGAGAAGGGTAATCAGACCATTGGAGTCCTCAGATACTGAGCCAATCGGGAGGAGATGGGAGAAACTGTGGGCAGCTAAGGAGAGCAAAAGGCAGCGTAGCTGTCATATCCCTGACACTTACTAAGCATCTACTACAAGCCAAGCCCTATGCTGGAGGCTGCGCAATTGCTGCTATCCTGTCTCCAGTGCCTAAGGATACCCAAGAATTTCTCCCGGCATTCTCCAAGGCCCTGCCCTCTCTACCACAACCCCAGTCCTTTTCTGTCACAAGCCTAGGGGTTATTTAGATCAGAATGTGCACCCGGCTGCCTCCTAGGACAGGTGCTGGGTGGGGACCTCTTATCTTCCAGAGCAGGCAACTGAAGGAGGGATGGGAAGGGGGATGGAAACAGGGAGAGCTGAGGTCACACATACCCTTGCCTCACCTCCCAGACTATGAGGCCCCTGATAGAAAATAAGGTACCAAGCCTGGTGTCTGGCTTGCAGGGTGACTTTAAGCAAGGGACAGTCTCTGAGTTCTGCACTCCACTCCTCTAGGCAGTGGTACTTGGGGATAATCAAGAGACTGCCTCAAATACAAGCCTGAGGAGCTTGAGGAGCTGGTGGACTTTAGAGACCCTCCTCCTCCTAAGACACATACCTTACCCCCCACCCTGCACCAACTGGCAGGAAGGGCCAGATCCCGGGAATTTGAATTCCTCAGCCCTTACCCTCTTCTTTGCTTTGAAATTCTTACCCAGGATGGAGCTGTGGGTGGAAGAGGAGGAGGAATAGAGTCCAATGTTTCCCAAGCATTTAAGGAACAGGAGGCTCAGCTCATCACTTTAGGGTTCTAATCTCTCAAATAGCCAATGCCCTAGGGTATGAAAGAAGCAGTTACTGCTGCTGGTGGAGTTATCAAGTAAGATGGATTCAGTTACACTTAACCCTTCCAGTGTTCTGAGATGGGTACCAGTTTCATCTCCACTGCACAGGAGGGTAAACTGAAGCCTGCAGAGGTGGTCACTTAGCTGACTTTATATATCATAACCCATCAGCAATAGACATGGGATGTAACTAACCCTGGGTGGGAGGGAGGCCGAGATTGTAACCCTGGTATGAATGGAAAAGCTCTATTTTGCCTTTCCCAGGGACTTCCCACTGTCACAAACATACCCTTCAGCCTCTTCTCGGATGCAACTTTGCCTTCTAGACAAGAGAACTGCTAAAACCTACTCCTTGACAAAATGAAGTGCCCTTGACCTCGGTGAAAGAATACTCCTGCCAGGCTCTTTCTAGCAGTCAGCTGAGTATGCCCTTGCTGCATGGGCAGTCTCCTCTCTGTGGAGAAGACGGAAATATGACATTTTCTCTGAGGAGACAGAGGACTGTGGAGTTTAGAAAGAACTCTGCTTGTCCCTGGGGGCCATCTCTGCCCTGAATTGGGGACCTCAACCTTCAGGGAGCAAAGAATTTCTTGGAAACTCCAGCAAGCTCTGAAGAGAGAGACATGAGCTTCTGAGGATGCCGGTCTCTCAGATCTCTCTGAGAATATCCCCCCTCCCTTCTGTGGCTTCCACCTCTTTGGGTGAAAACTGGGTTCCCATCTGCCTTCCTAAAGCCAAGTTGTACAGCAAAGACAGATCCACCCATTATCCAAAACACCCCAGGAAATCATCTGAAAGCTCATTTCTGTCCCTAGGTGCCTGGGAGGTGTGTGCCCTGCATTTTCCATGGGGAGAAGAAACCAATGGGGGCTGCAGTCTGAACACCTCCAGGCCAGTGGTTGGCTAACACATATTGGGAAACTACTTGTGGACTTAAATGAATCACGTTCTCCGAGGGAGGCTCTAACTGCCATTGTGTTCATAGTGTGGACACGCTTCCACTGCATAAACTTATTTCTACTTCCAACAGCTTTCCTCTGAGACCAACAAGATTTAAGATAGTGATCCTGTGGTAGAGTGGAGACCCATTTTTTTCACAAGCTTTGGGTGTTCCTTGATCTAGTTCAGTCCATGACTCTTTCTTAGCCTAGCTCTGTCAGGAGGACAAGAGGTGGGGTTACGTTGTGCACCTGGGCATTCCTTCAGAGGGAATCCCAATAGCTTGGGGAAGCCCTTGATACCCAGAGCACCCAGAACAGAAAGTTAAGTGTGGAGAAAACTATGAGCAGGCCATCTGAGCAAGCTCATTTTTGAACCTCCCTTGGTGTAGCTATGTACTTCCACGATGCGGGGGGGGGGGGGGGGGGGAGCTTGTGAACTTCTGGCATCCGCAGCTTGCGCAGTGAAAATCTACCCTTAGTTCTCCTGGGTGACCTGCAATGTTATGCACAGTAGAAGGCAAGCGGGGAGCGGGGTGCCAAGAACTTTTTCCGGACGAGTTTTGTGTGCTGTGTAGCAAATATGAAAAGTCTAAGCATCTCATCCCCAGTGCGGGTTCCAGGATTCTGGGCGGCAATGCGGTGTTCCCAGGACTTTGCTAAGCTAGGCGGGCGCCAACCTGTCCCGAGCCTCCTCTCCCAGGTCAGCGCCTAGGCGACCTCGCTGCCGCCGCTCTGCTCTCCCGCGTGTGGCGCAGAAAACTGGTTTTGCTGTTAGGTCCCCTTCCCAGAATCGCTAAGCTGTGGCCGGTCTTGGGACGGCAGCGGGAGCCAGAGCTAGAGAGTTGTGGTGGCCTCCAGAGTTGCAGCAACGCTATGATGGAGTCTGCGACCCACCCTAGATTCTTGTTCACCACTGGGTCAGTGCACTGGGTCAGTGCCAGGCTAACAGGCAGTCACGGAGTGGGGGTTTGGGGAGGCACTCCTGGTTGTCGCTGCACCTCATGGGCTCTGGATGGAGCATTTCCTAGAGTCCTTCGGGTGTGGGAAATCCGGGGCGTTTCTGCCTAGCCTACCTTCACTACGTCTTTAGAAAGCTCTAAGAACACACGATAAGCAGTTGAGAACAGGAGTTCAGCCCCGGTGCTAGAATCCCAAGTTCAAATCCAAAATCATCGCTCATCTGCTCTGCGAGGACCACAAAGATGTTGATGGAGAGGATCCCCTGACCCGCATTGGCTGGTATTGCTAGGTGATTATCTGAGGTTTGGGTACCAAAAACCAGTATTCAAGATTTGTAATGCCATTGACGTCAAGGCTGTGCATCTTAATACCTACTGCCACCTGAACCGTCCAAAATGTTCTTCCGTTGCCCAAAATTCTGAAAAACTTCCTAGACTCCCCACAGTTCATAGAGCGCTGATTTTCATCACATTGGGAAGCTCCCTTTGGCCTAGATAAAAACTGGGACTTGTGGCAGGCAGGTTGACTGCACCTGGCTTCTGCCACATCCCTCTCGCGGTTCCACTATCTGATCGGGCAAGCAGGAGTACAGTGGGAAATTGAGGAAGTGGTAGCAGCCCTGCCCAATATGAGAAAGAATCTGCCCTTCCCTTTGAGAGATGGGAGAGATGGGTTGCTGTCCTAGGGCCTGAAGGAGGCAGGAACCTAGCGCAACTCTCCCCTCCTAAGCCAGGGAGAGGAGAGGAGGAGGGGGAAGATGGCAGTCAGCATCTGGATGCCTGAGGGCAGCTTCTAGGCTCCAGGGACTACAGTCACTCATACTGCTTGAAATTCCTGGACAAAAGATGAGTCCTTACACCTCTGCGATCTCCATGAGGCTCTCAGTCATTTGTTCAACACACAGTTTATGAGTATTTGTGCTGTGCCAAGGCCTGTGGTGCTCGAGTCAGGCCTGGTCCCTGTTTTAAGAGAACTTACTGTTCTGGAGCTGGAGCAGAGGGGAGTGCAGCCCAAAAGAAGCAGTCCTGTGCTATTAATTTTTGACACTTGATTTTGGAAGAGGGCATGAGCAAGCAACTGGTTGTCCTGGACCGTGAAATCGTGGGGTCCTGAGACACTGCTGTACTGGAAGGCTGAAAGGAGTGGAGCAGAGAAACTCCTTCAGCCCCAATCTAATACTCTGTTCTGTAAATATGTGTGGGGCGCCAGAACCAGGAGGCTGCTCTCCAGGAAGCACCAACTACCCAATCTAATACTCCGTTCTGTAAATATGTGTGGGGCGCCAGAACCAGGAGGCTGCTCTCCAGGAAGCACCAACTACTTGAGCCATGAACACAAATAGTGGTCAGGCATCCCTAAGGTCTGGAATGCTAAGGAGGTGGGTGGTGTATAAAACTTTCCTGGCAGGGCATGGGGTTCAGGGATGATGAACTCCAAATCGTGAGCCAGACAAAAGCACAGGAGTGACAGAAGATGAACCTCCTGTCCTGAGATGCCCAGGTGGGAAGACTCCATAGCTCTAGGAGGGAAGGAAACTTTGACCAAACAGGGGCTTTCAGGGCAGTAGCAAGTTTATCCACCCTTTTGCTGTTTGAGACTGAACAATGATTTGGATCTGAGGGACCCAGTCTACCCACAGCAAAACAGGTATACTAAGACAGGCGTGTGAGGCCTAACTGACAACATTCATTAAGAGACTCTTTGGTGGTTAGGGTCTGTTGGCCAGAGAGAGAGAAACAGACAGACAGACAGACAGACAGACAGACAGACAGACAGACATGGGTTCTGACTAGCCGTTGGGGGGATGGGTGCTATAGTGGTCCAGTGCCCCTGGCTCTGAGAAATATCTTTATTAACGAGCACTTCAAGGTAAGCCAGCAATGAGAACCAGATGTGGGATTGTGCAGTCTGCATCAAGTAAGGACCAGAGATAACAAGGGGTAGGGTGGAGTGAGAGCAAGCATAGGTGAGGTTGGAGGTAGACGCAAGTCTCCAAAACTTTTTCTCTGCCTGCAAAGAGGAGGCATCCCATCCTTGGTTCAGAGCAGTCAGGCTCTCCTCGCTCCAGCCCGCTCCAGACTCCCCTTGAGGCAAGTTTTCCAGGGCCAGATTTCCCCTGCAGTTTAAGGAGGGATGCTCTAGAATGCTGCCTGAACTTTCTGCAGCTGGAAGGGGGTTAACTTTTGAGGTCTCCATTGGTGACATTTGCTTCAACTTCCCAAGTCTATGGAGAGACTAGTTTCTGCCTGGGATCCAAGGAGGACATATCAGCTTCTCAGTGCTCTTTCTCACTGTGTGATTTGGGCCATGTGTCTGCACCTCTCTGAGCCTCAAGTTTGCCCACTGGAAAATGAGAGCACCCAATCTCTCTCTGCTGATTGTGAGGCACAACTAATGCTTAGTCCAGCCCAGGAGCTGGACAGGCTGTGAAAGTTCCTTCCCCTTGCTATGTGCAGATCCAAGTGCTCACATAAATCCATGCCATGGCATGGTTACACACGCCTGTCATCCCATCCCAGCTCTCTGGGGGCAGAAACGGGATCCCGAGTTCCAGGCCAGACTGAGCTAACCAGTGAGACCTAGTTTCAAAATCAACAAAATTTGAGCCTTTTGTTTTGCAATGAAAGTGAGAGGGTGGGCACAGTGAAGAGAGACACTGACTTCACTCCCCCCCACCCCCACGGAAGACAGACACAGCTACTCTGCCAGGCTGAGCAGGAAGGATGCCTCTTAAAGGTCCACTCTTGGCCTGGCTTTGTAGGACTGCCTCCACGGGTGTGCAAGAGGCTGGAGGGCTGGGAGCGTCTAGCCAGGCCAGTCTAGGATCCCTCAAGTGAATGAGCAAGCACAGACCCCACAGCACCGGAGCCCAGAGCTGAAGGGAGCCCTTACAGGGCAGGGAAATAGTTAAGATGTAAAAAGTAGAATCCCCTGACCACTATGAGATCCGTTGTGTGTGAATTACTGGGAACAATCTGAAATGGGGAGGCAGATTAAAAACCCAGGCTAAGGTCCGGGCAGGCAGGCCCCCAGCTGCACTGCCAAGTTCATCAAGAAGCAGTCAAAAGATTTGCCAGGCCAGCGCCCCATCTGACTCAGAAAGTCAAAATCTCTTACAGTTCTTTTAACCTGTCAATAAAATTTTGATTCTCCTTACTCTAGGCTCTAGCGCGGTTGAGACCGTGCGTCAATTCTCAGTCTAGCTTCAGGAGCTCTGGGGGTCACTATATCTCCCCACCCTAGCCTAAAATTCAAAGGCCCCGAGGCTTCTCCAGGTCGAATAGCCTCTAGCTAGTGAGTGGCATCTCTAGAGAGTGGAAAGGAGGGGCTGCGGAGGGAGGAAGAAGCTCTGGCACAGGAGGAGAGGAAGGAGGGGAGCAGGAAGGAGCGAGTCAAGTGAAAAAAATCACTTTTTTTTTCTGCTTCAAAACCTTAAGAGGGTTTGGGAGATCTGGAGAACTTTCCGAAGCATCCGAATCTTTTTACAGCTCTTGGTTCTTTCTCTGGGCCAGCTGCGCGGAGCGAGGTGGGGGTGGAGAAAGAGAGAGGAGGGCAGAGAGAGGAGAGGAGAGCGACAGGAAAGGA
>NW_004949096.1:16973378-16985485 GCF_000317375.1 Microtus ochrogaster | reverse complement strand
GAGAGAGAAGCAGCCAGCAGGCCGGGCACGGAGCACTGCCACAGCCTCCTCGCCTCCCTACCTCCCAGCCAAGGCGCGCGGTGGCGTCCTCGTGCCCTCGCCGGCGCCCCCGCCCGTCGCCAGCGCAGGCCAGGCATGAACGCTGAGACTTGCGTCTCTTACTGCGAGTCTCCGGCCGCTGCCATGGACTCCTACTACAGCCCGGTTTCGCAGAGCCGGGAAGGTTCGTCGCCTTTTAGGGGATTCCCAGGAGGCGACAAGTTCGGCACAACTTTTTTGTCGGCCGCTGCTAAAGGACAGGGATTTGGGGACGCCAAAAGCCGGGTCCGCTACGGCGCGGGGCAGCAGGACCTGGCGGCACCGCTGGAGAGCAGCGCCGGGGCGCGGGGCTCCTTTAACAAGTTCCAGCCGCAGCCACCCACCCCGCAGCCGCCGCCTGCTCCGCCCGCGCCACCAGCGCATCTCTACTTGCAGCGGGGCGCCTGTAAAACACCCCCGGACGGCAGCCTCAAGCTTCAGGAAGGCAGTGGTGGTCACAACGCGGCCTTGCAGGTCCCCTGCTACGGTGAGTGCACGTGCGGGGGAATAGGGCGCGGGGACCCTGAGGTCCGAGATTTCGCTACCCGCCCCCCCAAACCCGATGGGCTGTTGGGAGGCTGGAGGTGGAGGCTGGAGAAACTCCGGGATCGAGCCCAGATGGAACAGGCGCTTTGAGAGCGTCTCTGCATCCCGCTGCGTCTCCAGCCCCGGCCCGGGCTCGAGCGCTGTAGTTGTTCCCCTCGCTCTGGAGTCGCTTCCTGGGTTTCTTCTCTGTTCGTCCTAACGTCCCGCTTTACTCTGTCCCGCGGGGCCGGATTTGAAGTGGATGCTTCGTCCGGGTTCCCGGCGGGAAGCTGCTAGAAGTTTCTTTCGCTGCGAATCGGCGCGCCGCTCCGCTCTGGAGTCGCTGGGCGCTGGCTTCGTGGCTCCGCGCACTGCGCGGGAGGTAAGAAGCCGCAGGTGCCCAGCGCGCGGGGAAGTCCTGAGCGCAGTCCCCCAAGTCTTAGCTAGAAGCCGCGGCACTGTGTCGCCTGCGACGCTCTTGTGGACCTGGGTCCGGATTACCTGGTGCATCAGAAAACCTGAGTCCTGGTCCAGAAAGCGGATCGCCTAGGGAACTGCAGCCTGCCCGTCTGAGATGTCTGGAAGTAGCCGGCATGTGGGGAGGGGCACGGTTTAGGACCCATTGGGTGGGAAAACAGTAGTTCTAAAATACAACCAGCACAGGACCGTGGAAAGAAGGAAGAACCCTGGTCCCGATTTGGGACCACAAGGCACCTGATTGAGAAGGCCTGAATGACCTCCAAGCCCCCTTGAACGTGGCTGCAGGGTTACTGCCTGGGTCCTCGGTGCTCCACTACCATTGTTCAAGTGAGTTGGGAAAGAAAATCACCCAAACCCCTAAACTTTCTCCTTTTTTTATAGCATCAGAGTTAGGAAACTCCAAACGCAAAGAAGAGAGAAAGAACCTTCTCACAGGCCTTTGTCTTTAGGTTAGGCCCTAGTGAGACGGGCGGGCTGATTCTTACAGAGCAATGACTCTGGCTGCCAGGTAGGATATAGAGCACTAAGCCTGGGGATAGAGGTGGGACATGTGGAGGTCTTGATGAACAGAATAATCTCAGGAACATAGCACAAATTTTAGTATGTGCGCGCACACACACACTTCCTCACTTTGAGCTCAATCACAGACAGGACTGGAACAAACTTCTGGGGTACTGTGGACATTTACCTAAACTTGAATTCTACACACACACACACACTTCTTTATGTGCCAGCATGGCACACACCAAATGCCACTCATGTGGCTTCAAAACAGCTACAAACCATCAAACTGACAGAACGGGCTGAAAGCAGATCTAGACAGAGCTGGTGGCCTTTCCCCAGGGCTGCCAACTCTCCTCTCCTCTCCTCTTCTGGCTGGAATGACACTGGTGCTCCTTCCATGCCCAGCTCCAGAAGCCAGGCCCTGCCACCGGTGACTACCAGGTGAGAGCAGATGGCAGACTCACTTGCAAAAAATCTACTGTTCAGAGCCAGGGGGCTCAGCTAATCTCTCCCCAAGTGCACTGCGTTTTCATAGTTTAAATCCATCCATTGGCTAGTCTCTGAGGAAGCTGAGGTACTAGTCAAGAAGAGTCATAGAGCTCTCTGTCTGCTGGTGAGAAAGATGCCCTCAGGCCCCTACGGTAAAGAAAGAGGTTAGGCCTCTGCCTGTCCTCTGGTGATCTTCAGGACTGACTGGCCACTATATCACCAGCATTAGCCATTGTGGCCAAGGAAAGGAGCAGTCATTTGACCTGGAACTGCCCCTAACACACAGAGTGACCCCAGAGTGAGTAACTCCATTCAATTCCCATTTCCTCCTTGATACCAGGGCAGTAAAGGACAGATCATAAAAGCTGGACTCCCCCCCCCAACGCAGCCTTCCTCCTATACACTTCCATCCCCTTCATTTCCATGCTGCTGGGTCCCCCAAGTCTGAGGACAAGGCGTGCTCCTGCCCTTGCTTGGACAAAGTCATAAAGGGCAGCAGGCTGGGAGCAAGGACAGCAGGAACCTGCCAAGATGCCACTGCACCGCTGCCTGAAATGGAGGCGATCCCTCCAGGAAGCAACCAAGGAAGGCCAAATCACTGTCCCTGTCCCCTCTCTTTCCCAGGAGATTTCAGATCTACATAGGATGAGACACACTGAGTCCAAGATGTAGACACTAGGCACTGGGAAGCAGAAACAAGAGCCAAGCCGGTCAGGAAGTAACGGGGAGAAGGTCTGTGGAGTTGGTGCTCTAATCTACCAGCAAGCTGAGAAACCAGGAAACCAATTCTCTAACACCGTTATGAGGTTTAAGCCAGGAGGTTGGGGCTCCAGAAGAAAAAAATAAAAAAACTGAGATGTTATCAGGAACTTGGGTATAGGAATAGGCCTTGCCTTGGTGACTGGATCCTCAAGCCCAGATGGATCAGTCTTTGCAACTTCTGCGGGTTTATAGGAGTCCAGACCTCAAAGCAGTTCCGAGTGGAGCGGAGCCTCCGCGACTTCAGCCTCGATGTTACCTCGGGAGGAAAGTGCAGGCCTGGAGGCTATGCTTACACAGAGCTGAGAGAGTGCAGGCCATAGTCTTCTGAGACTCTAGAACTGGAGGTAAAGGAAGATTAAGATTCCCTTGTGGCTTAGGCGTCCTTACTGGGTCCCGACCTCAGTTTCCTCATCTCTACTAAAAAGGGCAAAGCTCAGTGTCACTCTGTTGTCTCCTGGGTCATTCGCGTTTTTATGAAAGGGCCCCTCGAAGGAGCCCTCGCCCACTGCGATCTAGACCCCACCAGGCTCACTGCGGTCTTTTGGTCAGGGCGGCTGGGCGAGAGCTGATCGCCAGGGTGGAGACCCGCCGCTGCTGTGCAGGGCTAGGAAAAACCAGGACTGGCTGTCAGCTCTGCAATCCTCCCGCGGCCGCGCGCAACCTTGCCGGTACCTCTGAGGGTGCGGCTCCACTGGGAACAGCCCTGCCACCTCCTCTTTCGCTTTCGATTCGGTGCACGCAGGTTTTCGTTGAGAGCAATTTGGGACCTCCACAGCCCATCTGGAATGCAGCGCCCTCGGCGCCCAAGTCTCAGGGCGCTCCCGCCTGGCTCGAGCCCGAGTGGCGCCACCGAGGGCCGTGTTCTGATTTTTTGAATTAAACGAAATGTTAAACTCTGGAGGTATTTCTCTGCCTCCCCCTCCTTAGTATAGACACAATCCACACAAGGTGACTCTTACTTAATTTAATCAAGGAATCAATCGGGATCTTTTGTAAATCCTCCTCCCCAGAAAGTGGAGAGTGGGGCGGAAGGAGCTGGCAGAGCAACTTTAAGTAGTCCCCAGGCCAGTCAGAGAGGATTAAATCCCTCAGTGAAGGCAAAGATCCCCTGCCAGTTTTAGAGGAAAGGTTGGGAAAAAATAGCTTTTAATTTTTTTACTTCGTTCATTTCCATAGCCCCCACCCAGTCTGCTCCAACAAGCCAACCCCAAAGACACGTTCTTAAACAGAGTCAGAAAGCTTGTATTAAAAGTTTAATATTATTTTGAAATCAATCAACTTGGCATACATTTTTCTTTAATTTACACATAGTGAGGTTCAAAGTCTTACATGGAAAAGTCGGGAAAATGGTTAGAAACTCGCTCAAGTCATGGTCCTGTGTCTTGAATATGTGCACGAAAAAAAATTTGAGGAAAATAAAAAATTTTGTAAGTTAAGGAAATTTCAGGAAAGAATTCGAAGCACCGGGGACCCCATCTTGTTTCTGAGGGCAGTATGACAAGGATGACCCTTTTAACTCCTGGACGCTTGCTCAGTCCTGACCCTAACACAAGGCTACAAACCAGCTTAGCCTAGAACCTCTCTCAGACTCTCCTGGAGCCTTCAGAGCATTCAGTTGCCCCTAAGGTTCCGGACGCGGAGGAAAACAAATTATTTTTTTTTTTTTTTTTTTTGGTTTTTATACCCGTATTAAATCTTGCTAACATCCCAAAGCGCTTTGGTTTCCAGCGGCACAAGGACAGACTTTTCATGGAGAAGGTCTTGATTCAGTTCGAGAGCACTTGGAGTTGCTTCTGTGGCTGAAAAACTTCTGTAACAACTGAGAGGGGGGAAAGGTTGGCGCCACGTGCGTTTGACCAGGGTTGGGGCTTGTCTGCTGACTCCTTGGACCTCCGGGTACCCGAGGCAGCAGTCAGGGACAAGACAAGAAAGCTAACTGCGTAAGCCTCCAGCGGCTTGCTGGGCAGGAACGCGCACACGGAGGAGGTGCGGCGGCCAAGAGCACACTAATACACAGGTAGGGTGAGTAGGAAAGTACTTAGGAAAAACTGAAAATTCTGGAAAGGAGATCTTAGGGCCTTGGTGCTCCAGCGTCCTCTGTCCTGAAGCGTCTTCCCTCAGGAAGCCGGAGAACTTAAGAGCGGTTCCAGGTTTGGGTGGGACGGTGACCAAACATTGGCTTCAGGGTGCCACTTCCACATTCAGGGACAACTATGGGCCTCTCTAGGCATAGTTTGAGACTGTGTGGTCCCCTCATTGAGGAGTTAAGGATGGTCATCAGACCAGGAAACCACACCAGTGCTTGGACTCAAGCTACAGCTAGGTGACGATTCCTACCAACGAATTCAGGATGTAACTCAATGGTGACCCCGTGTTTAAGCTCTAAAAGCCACCAGCTCAGCACCAGTAAACAAGTGGGAGTTGGTCCTTCTTCCAAACAAGACCCCTTGGGAGAAGCACCCGGCTCCCTCACTCTAGTTCAGCCCCTTAACCACCGTTTCTTCTCTGAGACCAGTTACCAACGGCCCCCAGGGACCACACTTCTCTGGTATAATTGTGGGAATGAGTGACACCCACATCGCCATTAAAGGTGATTCTGTTAGTTAATCTTTTAGAGGTGTGGAGTAGCCTGGGGCGGCGGGAAACGGGAAGCCCCAGAAAGGCTAGTAAAAATTAAGTCTGGTTCAGACGCCTCCTGTGCCTTCAGGACGGTGCTTCAGGTACCCCAACGTGTTAGAGTCTTTCCCTCTGACCCCAGCACATTCTGAAACCTAAGACTCTTTTCTTCATCATACACAAACTCACTTCCAACCTCCAGCACCAAGGAAGAAAAAGAGAGGGGAGGGGAAAAAAGTTGAACCGAGTTCAGATATTTGCAAAAGGTTGCTCAGAGGAGCGAGTGGCAGCGGGGTGATAATAGCAACCGCCCAGCCTCAGCTTCAGGTTCTACTTGAGAGGCAGCAGGGCGCACAGGAAATTCCTGGAGAAGAGGAATCACCAGGAGATGAGGGTGAGAGGTGTCGCAGCCTGCCAAGATACCTACCTTTCCTTGCTACAGCACTTGAGCTTAGGAACCAACTTCAGGGTAACTAGCTAAGATCCCGTTACTGCGCCGCGTTCGGAACAGGGAAGGAAGCCGGACGCCGAGCTGGTGGTTTTTAGCGCTTAAACACAGGATCACCATTGACTTACACCCTGAATTCGTTGGAAGGAATTCTTAAAGCGGATACTCTGGGGGTAGAGGGCGGCGAAATTCTCGTCCTGAACTGGGAGCCCTTGCACTTTCTAGAAGACTGTACCGGCTACCCTGCGCTACCGAGAGCGCGATCCAGAAGAGCCATTCACTAGTCAGCGGAGGAGGATTTGAGTCCGTGGGCAAACTGATCTCCAAGGTCTCTCTATTCCGTGATCGTCTCTGCTCCTGACCTCCTGTCTGAGAGGGTCTGTGAGGGTGCTAGTCCGGGTCCCCTCCTCTGCTTTCCCACTCCCACAGGATTTGGCCGGGAGGGGGGGGTCCAGATAAGTGGGCAGAAAAGTCTTTCCTGGAAGCAGAATGGTGAGCAGTTCAGGACGTAGAGCACGCTGACAGAAGGTGGGGCTGAATGAGAGGTTGGGGTCCTCAAGGGGCTTTAAATATGAAAAAAAGGTAAGCTACTGTTCCTTGGTGCTCACAGGGCACCAGACTCAAGCCAAGGATGCATTGTTTCCGGCGTCTCCCCGATCTGATGGTCCATTTGCATTCCCTGACTCTATACTTTCCAATTCCTACCAAGAGCAATAAGGGTTTGGTGAACTAAGAGAATATGGGCCTTCTGTGGCTGGAGCTTAAACCCTTCTAGTGTGTGTCCGGAGCTTGGCTTGGCTGTAAGGATGAATGGAGAATCTGTGTTTTATTCAGAAGGTTGGGTGCATCTGTGAAAGTACACCAGGACCTGTAACGCTTGCTCTCTGGCTCTCTTGCTCCCCCTCCCATACAAAGTCTGTTTTTGTCTGTCTGTTTCTCTCTCTCTCTCTCTCTCTCTCTCTCTCTCTCTCTCTCTCTCTCTCGGCAATGTGAGCTGGCATGCATCCCACCCATAGTTACTCTGTCCTCTTCCTCCTTCTGAGTGAGTCAGGCTATACTTGTGTGCATTAATTTTTTGTGCACTTCTGTATGAAAAATGCACACGATTGGGGCCATTCCGTTACCCTGGCATGGGAACCTATGTGTGCAAGAGTAACTGTGTGTGGCTCTGAAAGCCCCTCCTAGCCTGTGCACAACCAAGCCTCGCCTTCAGAGGGCTGTGCCTGAGGGAGGCTAAGCTGCTGTATGTTTCTGGCTTCAAACCTCCCTTCTGGCTGCCTACTGCAACTTCCCTGAGGCTGACTCACAGACTAGCAGAATCTCCAGGTGGCAGGTCTCCAGAGAGCCCTGGCATCCCAGATGAGCCCACCTGCAGTGCAGCTAGACTTGTCCCCCTTGTCCCTGTCTCCAGGGGTATGTCCATTTTGCCTTTGCGGCAAGCTCTCCTGGCACCATCCTGATGTAGTTTTCAGACTTCCTTTATTAGATGAGTAGGGCCCCAGGAGATAAGCCCCCATCAACCCAGGTTGTAGGGAGGGCAGGGACTCCTCTTACCATTGAGTGGAGAGACAGTGGGATCTGGAGACAATCTGCTTGGGTCACCTACTGTTCTTGCATGGAGATACAGAAACCACATTGCATGGGTACCCCTAGGCAAAGGACCCACCTCTCCTTCTCTTACATGACTGTCTACCCAGTTTGGGGGACCTTGATGATGCTCAGGAACCATCGTCCCCCAACACAGACTTAAGTGGGTCTTGATATCCCTATGGTGTCCTACCCTATGTTGGAAGAAACTGCAGTCCTCTACTGGCTGGATGTTCTGTTTCACAGACCGGGGCCTAGAATGCCTGATTCCACTCACTTGTGGCTCATCAAGCAGTCTGTCACCGAGCCAGGCCCTGGGAGGCCTGAGAAGTGCTGCACCCTGCCTCTGCTTTCAGGTCTAGAGGCAGACAAGCAACCTCCAGTTCCTTTTCCCTGGCACAGTGCTGGACTGGGAACGCCTCCCTCGGACTGGCTCACAGACTCAAGGGGAGAGATGCCCCTGTGTATAGAGTTAGTCAGAAGCCACCACCTCTCCCTTCCTGGGCCCCCTGCTCCAGTAAGGCAAGGGAGATAAGGCATACGAAGTCCCTTCTCAACTCTCTTCTCCCCCTCTATGCAGAGCAAGGGATCTGGCTGCAGGTGCTGGCATTTCAGTGAAATTAACCATGACCTTTAGCACAGTGCCCACTTACGCTCTAGTGTCACTAGGGATTTCATTTGTTGGATGTGGCTATTTGGGACTTGCTGACTAAGAGGGAAGGGAGCAGGAGAGTGTGTGAGTATGGCATGTGTCTCCAGTGTAGATAGATCCTGGATTGCTGAGTTCTTGGCAGTAGCCAACACCCACTTTTGGAGGGAGCTGGAGTATTGCTGCAGATGTCAAAGTTCTAATAAGGAGCCAAGTTTTTATTATTGTTGCTGTGTTGGAAATTAAACTCAGGTCTCATATACGTGAGGTAAGCACTATACCACTTCAGACCCTGATCACATTTTAGGGTACGAAAGGGAACTTCGAGGTCCCCCAGAATATGGGGACCTCCCTGATGTCCAAAAGTCTTCCTGGCACTGTCTTTGGCCCCACCATTCAGCCGCCTCCATATCCAGTTGACAACTGAGCACCGATCTGGGATCAGTGAGTCCTTAAATGTTAAGAAGGGGACTTTGCCTCATGACAGTCAAGACAAGCATGTGTACGCCTCTCCAGCACAGGTCCCCACATCTAAAACAATCCCTCCAATCAATCTGAAGGTTTTAAAAGACTTGGTCCAAGTTCTGGAACCAAGCAAACCTTAGAGACCTCAAGAGCCTGCCTGGCTGCCTACTGCATTATACTCAGAAGGTCCGGCCACTTGCTGCAGAGGGAAAGTTTAGCAGGCTTTCCTTGCCCGGACCTTTCCTTTATTTCCCCTCCTTCAGGGTAGGTCGACAGTGGCACAAAGAGGGGCATCTGCAGTTGCTGTAACGTAGGCCAATTTGGTGTTCCAGGCACTGCACTGCACTGAGTACTTCCTGTATTCTCTAGTTCCCTGCATCCCCTTTATGATACTCTGAGATGAGACTCGCCAGAGACCTGGTAGACAATGGGGAACACATGAGGCTGGGGCAGATAGGAAGGATCGAACACGGTCCTGGTAGCCACAACACTAAGAACCTACAAAGCATCCTTTTCAACACGAACCTGATTATACTTAGAGTCATCTCAACTCTTGGAGATGACGTGGAAATGAATGGTGGGGTCTATTTCAAACATGGCTCCCAAAGGGGTCTTCATTCATGCCTAGGGATGCCTGACTAAGGCTAGACGTTGGCACCTGGTAGTCCTGAGCTGGACTTCAGGCATGGCTTCTTCACCTGTGCCTGGTGAGGCCGGCATGGCACAGGTGCCTAACAGCTGGAGTGGGGCCTGCATTGTGAAGTGCTGGTGAGAATGAGGAGAACAGCATTGGGAAGCTTCCAGTAGTCGTGGAACGGTGAAGCTCTGTCTATGTGCTTCCAGATTGTTTCTCCAGACCCTAAAAAGGCCAGGGATAAACAGCAGAAGCCCAGTCGGTGTTTGCTGATAAGTGAGCGATATGGGCTGCGAACATTCTAGAAGCACTGTGGCGTTTCCCCTCCTCTTTTCTTCCTCTGTGGAGGGGGGGGGGGAAGCAGCCAGATATGTGGACCTCTTTTATCCTTGTGGAAAATGATTTCACTCTGCAAGGAGCTTGTGGTTCAGGAGCAGGGAGGTCTTGGGGAGACAAGCCATTTGTTTTGCAGAATTGTGGCAGTTTGGAGGAGTTCCCTCTATCCCCAACTGTTCCCCCTTTGGGCTCACCTCCAAGGCCACAGGCCTGGTGTCCAGCTGCCATGCCTGCTGGGGCTGGCTCTCATCAGGCGGGTGTTCTCCCTCCCAAATCTCCTCAAACCCTGCCTGCAGTTAGTGCTAGCTCCTGCAGCACTCAGGGTGGCTTTTCCTCCCTGGAAACCTATCTGTTCTCCCCTGGAGATTCTGTGACTCCCTGAGCAGGGACATAGCTCTCTGTTCTCAGCCACTCTGCACCTGGATTCCGCTTGGGTCACCTACTGAGAGCTGGGCTCTCTCCCAATACTTCTATTTCATGTGGCCCCCAGTATTTGTGTGGGCATGGTTACACACACACACACACACACACACACACACACACACACACACACACACACCTCTAGCCTGGGAATGTTAGCACTCAGGGGTGGCTTCCACTATTTCAGACTGCAGGTACTAGGTAGTTGGGGGAGAATATGGACAGAGACAGAGCAGGGCGAGGCTCCCTTCTCCTTCCCTAAAGAGGGAACAGCCTCATGGCAGGCTATGGCCAATGCCCTGGGTAGGTTTCTCTCCACCAGCAGATCCTGTGTGCAGCACCCTGGCCAGGCACAATTCAGAGTCCTGCTGTGAAAGAGCTGATTCCTGTCCTCATAGCCACCAGCCTTGCCAGGGGAATCCCCAGAGGGTGGCAGTGGTCTAGTGCTTCCTAAGGACATCTGAAGTAGCCCCCAGAGGTTCCTTTGAAGCCAGTCAGCAGAAGGAGCAGGAAATAGCCCTCCATTATCAGGAAACTGCCTGAATCCAGGGTCTGAGTGAGCAAAGGTCTGAGTGTGGCCATGATGGCTGCAGGGAATTGGAGCCCTAGGATTGGCAGGGGCCCTCTGTGAGGACTTTCATTTTCTGCTAAGGCTTGGGGCTTAGGAGAACCCCTGGGGGTCGCTGAGGGGCCTGTGAAGGCAAGCCCCTGATGAATGTTGTTAGTGTTCCTTGATGTGATTTTTCAAGACATTTTCAAAACCTTCAACCATCAGGGAGATGGTGTTAGTTCATTTCTTGGTTTATTTTCTTAATAGTGGTAACATGCACATACATGACATGACTCTGAGTGTGGAGACTCACATGTACATACATGACGTGACTGAGTGTGGAGACTCACACGCACATACATGACGTGACTCTGAGTGTGGAGACTCAAGGCTGTAATCCCAGCTGAGGCATGAAGTTTGCTGAGGGTGCAGCTAGCTCGGACCTTCCGAAGGTCCATCGCAGGACTGTGTGGTAGGAAACAGGCCGTTACTATAAAGGTCCTGTGCAGGTGAGTTTCAGGACAGCCTGTGCTACCTAATGAGTTCTTACACACACACACACACACACACACACACACACACACACACACACACACACAATTATAACAAAGTTAATTATTTTAACCTCTTTAGGTGTGCAAGTCAGTGACAATTAAACACATGGAAAGATTTATAGCGTCTCCTCTACTTCCAGAACTTTCCTGTCATTTTAAATAGAATCTGTACCCATTAAACAAAAGTTTACATCCTCTTTCCTCTGGGTAGCCTTCACTTTACTTTCTGTCTCTATGAATTTTTCTTTACTCTGATTTAAATTTGTGCTTGGGTGCATAACTATCCATATATGTTCTTAGCCATCTGTGCAAGTTCAAAACCTTATCCAGATCCTTCTCCAGTGTTTGTTTCTGTTGTTTGGATGTTTTGTTGTTAAGTGGAAAGAATTAATATTATTTGTGGCAACAGGGATTGAACCCAGTGTCCTATGCATTTGTCCTACCACTGAGCCACACTCAAAGCTAGAGACGAATCTTAAAGTATTTTAGATAATAATTTTTTATTAAAAAGAAGTATCACAAAGCCTCTCCTCCTGTGGGCCATCTTTGCCTCTCTGGATGCTGTGCCGGATAAAAGTTTTTCATTTTGATAAGTCTGGTTTATCGCTTTCCCATTTTTGGTGTTGCATCTGCATTGATGACACCTATGTCATGAATTCCTGTTTCCTTCTGTTGGCATGTGGGCTTGTTTCAGGTCTTCCTTCCATTTTGTGTCTTTGGGTCCAGCATGAGAAGGACACTAGTTCCATCTGTGAGCCTTTGGTTCCTGGCACCCAGAAGGAAAGGCAGCCTTCTCTCCACTGAGTAGCTTTGAGACACTGCCTCAGAACTGCTCCCTGGGCATTTGGGAGCTTCCCTCTGTGGTCTCTGTTCTCTTGTCTTGGTCCATTCCATGTGTCTGCTCCAGCAGGGCTTTCTCATGTGATGTTCAGGATAGTGAGTGCACTGGGAAACCCAGAGGTCACTCTCATGTGATGTTCAGGATAGTGAGTGCACTGGGAAACCCAGAG
>NW_004949096.1:16923675-16973077 GCF_000317375.1 Microtus ochrogaster | reverse complement strand
TGGTGGTGGTGGTGGTGGTGGAGGAGTTCTCTGGGTCCAGTTAACTCTAATAAGGATGTAACCTCATGTCATGAGCCTCATGTCCCAAACCTCCCCGCTATGTGCCAGGAGAATTCCCAGGAAGGAAGCCTATGACCTCCCCCTGCAGGCTCCACGCTGTCAGATCTCTTGTGTAACATTTATTCCCAGAAAAGGCACTTGTATGACTGTCCCCTGCCTAACCATCAGTGTGTGAATCCAGCAGGCCTTAGGCCCCAGGCACTAGGCCCCATGAGAAAAGGCTCCCTTGCCTAAGCATCAGCCCAAATGATCAGTCACAGTCTGCTAAACCTAGTCTGCAGGAAGGTAGCACGATCAGTTTCTAAAACCTGTTTTACTGTGTGCGTGTACATGCATACATGTGTTTGTATGATGTGTATGTGACAATGCACATGCCACAGCATGTGCGCAGAGGTCATATGTTTTGCATACATGCATGTGTGCATGTCTGTGTACAGGCGCTCATGTTGTGTTACCCGAAGTCGATGTTAATATGCCTTTTTTTTTTTTTTTGGTTTTTCAAGACAGGGTTTCTCTGTAGCTTTGGAGCCTGTACCAGAACAAGCTCTTGTAGACCAGGCTGGTCTTGAACTCACAGAAATCTGCCTGCCTCTACCTTCCAAGTGCTGGGATTAAAGGCGTGCGCCACCACTGCCTGGCGTCATGTGCCTTCTTAAAGGCTCCCCACTCTATTGATGGAGGCAGGGTCTCTTGCCAAACCTGGAGCTCCCCCAGTTCCAGTTAGTCCCACTAGCTAGCCTGCCTGGGAAATCTGCTATCACAGACTGTAGTCCTGCCTACCCAGCTTTTGCATGGATGGGATCTGGGGACCAGAACTTGGGTCCTTACGCCTGTGAAGCAAGGGCTTTAGAAAACTAACTACCTCCCTTGTGAGATTTCCTTGAAGGCAAGTATCAGACAGTCTTTTCTCGACCTCAGAAAATTAAATAGTGTGGCTTTGCCATGGGTTTAACCGAGACTTCCTCCTTCCCATCCAAGAGAGAAAAGGTCGTCCCTACAGGGCCTGTTTGCCAGTGATTATTTGCCATAGGACAACCACACTTGAGAAAGGAAGAGAGAGAAGCAGTCTCTTTCTGGACTGATATGACTCCTCCAAAGGCTGGAAAGGCAGCTCCACCAGAGGCTGACACTTCCACAGGTGTTTAAAGACAGACGCAGGGCAGGGGGAGGCATGGAGACTAGTAAGATATCTTTCCTGCCCGAGGAAGCTGCCAGGAATATATACATATATCAAAGTATATGTAAGCAATGGACTTCAATGCCCGGCTTTTCGGACAGTTTCAAACGTTCCAGAAATTTGCAGTGGTCACAGTGTTTCACCTGCGAGAGGACCCGCTATACAGATATGAAATGAGCTCTGATTGGAGGGGACCCTAGGAGCCACATTGTACCGAGGTTTATGATCAGCAATTGGAACGGGAGAAGCTCAGAGAAGAGAAGGCACGGGGAAGGACTGGGAAGTGTGGGTGCTGCTGCAGCTGAGGAGTTTTCCCTTCCTTCTTGCAGCTGTGTGTACTCTACAGTTAGGCACACAACTGTTGCTCTCCCAAAGATGCCATTGGAGGCCGAGTGGAGGGCTAGCTTGGGAGCCTCTCTAGTCCCTCTTTTGCCTCTGGTGGGGGCAGTCAGCATCTCTAGTACTGGGAGACTAGCTAGGCAGAGCCTCAAGCTGGCCTCTTCAGCACATGGCAGCCTCGGCATCCTGGTGCAAAGATCAATGTTGACCTGGCAATCCACTTTGTCACCTAGGTCAGGTAACTTGTCTACCACCCTGTGCCTGCCAGCACCTTCCTCCCTGAGACAGAAGTCACCATGTTTTCAATTCCCGTTACCTGGAACTTTTCCAGCTTTTTAAGGTAGTCCAGAAGTGCTAGGTGAGTGAGTGGGTGGATGAGGGAACAGAGGAAGGCAGAACTGTGGATAAACCTGGGCCTGTCCTACTCCTGATCCTTTTTATTTCTTCATACTGCACAGCGCTTAAACTCCCCAGCTTGCCGCAGTGGGCAATCAGGATGCAGGCTTTCTTTTGTTGCAAGAGGAAACACAGCATCTGGGTTACCAAGTTCCTGACATGTGGGACATACTCAAGGCCACTCCGTTTAGAGGCAGTGAGCAGACAGATCACAAGGTGAGAAGTGGGAAGACATGGGTTCAAGTGGCAGCTTTCACTGGACCCAGCCACACAAGCTGGCACACAGAAAAGCTGGGTTTTGAGCTGAGCCTGTATTGGCAGGACCTGAGAAACTTACAAGAGAGCAGCATATAGGATAGACAGAATCTTTGTGGGCCTTTTAGTCCCCAGTTCAAAGATCTCCTGACCTTTTTCAACCTGAAGCAGCCAGCCCTCCTTTTTGTGGACCTGGTGGTCAAGCAGGACACAATGCTCACCTACCTAGAAACCCCCATGACAACAAGATGGCACTTGTTTCACGTCTGTGCTTTCCATCAGGCTGTGGCCATGTGGTGTGGTGTGGTGTGGTGTGATGCGGTGTGTGTGTGTGTGTGTGTGTGTGTGTGTGTGTGTGTTCATGTGTATGTAGAAGCCAGAGATCTTGCTTTTTGAGACAAGGTCTCTCAGTGGGCCCTGTACTCACTGATTTGGCTGGACAACCAAAGGGCTTAGGTATCCACCTTCTATTTATTTATTTTGTGTGTATATGTGTGTATTTATTTATTTTGTGTGTTTTTGTATGTATGTGTGTGTGGGCACTCATGCCATAGCACATGTGTGGCAGTCAGAACTATTTATGGGAGCTGTTTTTGTCTCCTCTCACTGTCTAGGCTCAGAGGATTGAACTCAGGTCATTAGATTTGGCAGCAATTGCCTGTGCCTACTAAGCCATCTTGCCAGTCCAGATAATGGAAACCATGCTAGATTCAGAATCTTTTTCCAGTTCTCAGCTCCAATAGCAGCATACCTTTTGCTTGCAAACTGCTGTAGCCTACAGGCATGGAAGTCACTGCTGAAGGAACTGCAGTTCCTTTTGGGAGCCTCTGAAAGACTGGGTGAGATGGGCTCTCGCAGAGCTGGCTGAGGTATGTGTGCTCTGGAGTTGGCATCAGCCTTGGGCTCTGCTGAGGATGTGGAGACCAGGCATTGGAGGCCGAGGACTCTGTGGCATTGGAGGCCACTCACTGCACGCTCCCCAGGCCCTGTGCTAAGCAGTATAGAATGCCTTCTGTGATGACATCCTGGAGAAGGCCAGCTTTTTACTGGCCATCATCTGTCATTTCTTGATAAAGACTTTCCATTTTGATAAAGGTTCAGACATAGGGAAAAGCTGCCAAGTGTCCTGGGAAATCCCAGATGCCATTCTGCTCATACAAGTTTACACTTGGGGTCCCTGACCGTCACTGGTCCATGCACAGGGCCTAGTCAGTTTTAAACAAGTTACCTGCCCTCTTTGGCCTCGTTTCTGAAGTTGTGGAATGGGTCAAATTTAAACGGTGTCTGTAAACAGGGAGTAAACAGCAGTAGCAGAGGGGGCCCGAGGACCATGTAGAGTACACAGCATATTTCCTATTTTCTGTGATTCTCTGTCTTAATTCCTTTCCCCCTTGACTCTGAGAAGCCCACTCCACCCTCTACACCAGGAAAGAGCCCCCCCCCATGGAAAGGAGAGCCCAGAGAATGTCTGTGTGAGGCGGGGCTGTGGCACCTGTCTCTGGTAAAGGGAACCCTCAGGAGGAGCTCACAGGCCAGGGGTGGCAGCTCTGAGCTGTGGGGAAATCCAGCCAGACATGGCTGTGTATTGAGGATGGCTGGCACAAGAGAGACAGATGTTTGCTGCATTCCTACTGTGTGCCAGCACAGCTGGGGTCCAAGGGATGCTCAGGGTTTGCAGGGAAGGAAAGTCCAGGCTTCAAGCCTATCATGCAGATGCTGGTGATCTTCACCTGGTCTCTATCGGGTGTCTCCTTTTGCCCATGGAGAGTCTGAGAGTGTGAAATGAGCTACGAGGTGTAGGGAGGCACGAGCTCTTCCAGGAAGTGCTGGGACTTGCCTTGCCCATCCCTGCGCCCCTAGTAAAGATGGCACCGTGGCAAGTGAATAGTAAGACTGAATACCTGAACTGGTAGATCCTCCCACCACTTTAAGGAGTGGGGGCCCCAATCTGCTTGGGCCCAGAAACACTTTATTGGAACTACAGTGCCTCTTAGTGGAAAGTGTGTGAAACTGCAGCCTTGGTCTCGGCCTCTGGGAGTTGGACCTCCAATCTTGACACAGAACCAGCCCTGAGGGCTAGCAGTTGCCTGGAGACCCCTCCCAAGTGCTGGTTACCCACAGGTTACCTCCACAGTGCCTTTTTGTCCTCCGGGTGGCATAGATTCATGGAGAGTTGTAGAACTGAAGAAACAATAATTGTTAGCCCAGAGGATTGTTCAAGGCCCAAGCAGCCACAGGGCCACCTTTGGCCCTTCATGCCTGTTTTATGGCTGGTTTCTCTGAGTTCCTTCTAGAAAGGTTTCTTCTACCCCCTTGGGGCAACCATCCCAGACAGGGAATGGGAGCCCTGCCCCTGCAGGGGACCAGGAGCTAACACAGCAGGAAGGAGCTCCCGGGTTCTATGCACACACTCCACACTCATGGCACTAATTTAAGGGGTGTATCCTGAGCACACCTATCGGCTTAGATTCTGTTCTATATAACCTACTGTCAAGTGTTTAAGATTTTAGGGGTGTATTCTGAGCACACCTATAGGCTTAGATTCTTTTCTGTATAACTAACAGTCAAGTGTGTAAGACCTCAGTCCAACCTTGGGGTCAGAGAAGGAGAGTGACCTTTGGCGGAGCCTGAGAAACCCAACAGATGCAGCACAGAAAACAGATTCCTCTAGGTAGCCATCAGAGCTTTAAAGGAAGCCGAGGTCTTGTTTTCATCCGACACCATAGAAATGATTTTAAAATGTCCCATGTTGGCCCTGAATGGGGAAGACATAGCCGGTGGCTGAGGACACAGGCCCACTTCTGGAAGGCAGTTTAACTGTGTTTCCCAGAGGCCTGGAGACGCATATATGACAGGGTCGTGACATCCTTATTCTTGGAGCTGTTTTAAGGTGATCACTGAATGAAAAGAGACTGAAATTCCAGATGCTATCTCAACTGTGCCACCGACTCTCCCAGGCAGAGCTGTGGCCAGCAGCAGAGGGCATCTTCTGTGTGACGGGGTGGGGGCCCAGTACAGTAGGGGAAGAGACACAGGGCAGGCAGAGTGAGGCCGTAAAAGCTCTTATAGAATGGTGTGCTCATGTGCACAGGAGTTAAAGGCCCCTTCTTTTGGATTTTGACTTGACTGTTTGTTTTTTTTTTTTTTTTAACATTCTATAGAGAAACCAGAATACAGTGATAAGGACAAAAATCCACAAACATCACAGAGAAAGACAGATGTGCAGGAGACAGCAGCACTCAGATAGGTGCTGGGCCAGGAGGGTGGCTGCAGAGGCAGGAAGCCCAAGGCATAGGGGTGTGTGTGGAATTGGTCATGTGAGGAGTTGGACAAGTGAAAGTGGGTGAAGCAAGAGGGGGTGGTGAGCTACTTCACAGATCCCTAAAAGCCCTGGTGAGGTTGGTCACTTTATCAGAATCAAAAGAAAATATGATGCCCTGTCACATTTGAATGTCAAATGCAGAAGGAATCATTCTGTGGATTTCTCATCAATAACTGGTGTGTTTCTCTGTTAAGTTTTTTAAAGCAGGGTGTCTCTATATATCCCTGACTATTTTGGAACTCACTGTGTAGACAAGGCTAGTCTAGAACTCATAAATCTACCTGTCTCTGCCTCCCAAGTGCCGGGATTAAAAGCGTGTTCCACCACCTCCCAGCTTCTGGTGTTTTTAATAGTATGTGTTTGCATGTGTGTGCATGTGTGCTTGTGTGCTGGTGCACATCCATGTGGAAAGCAGAAGTTGTTATCAAGTGAGTGTGTTCTTCGGTTGTTCTCTACCTTATTTCTTGAGACAGCATCTCTTATTGGACCTGGAGGTCACTCATTGGCTAGGCTGGCTGGCCAGTGAGCCCCAGAGATCCTCCTGCCTCTGTCTTCCCAGAGCTGGGATTACAGATCTGTGCTATTGCCCCTGTTTTTATGTGGGTGCTGGGGATCAAACTCAGGTCCTCCTGCTTGCACAGCAAGCACCTTCCTAGCTGAGTCATCTCCTCAGGCCCTGGTGTTCGCTGTTGATATAGACGTACTGTTTAAAGGAACAGCGTGTTCTGTATTTGACATCTGAATGAGGCTCCTGGGAGCTAGAGAGATCCTCTCTTGGGTTGTGGCATGATGGATGCCTGTGTCTTAGACACCCTCCGGCTGTATTCAAGGATTATAAGGCTGTAGGCCAAGAGTCTCCTGAGATCTATTGGACTTGAGCGCTGGGCATCATTAGTCACTGGAGGCGCTGGCCTGGAGTGAATTCATCAGGACCCAGCTGGAAAGACAGTGCCATCCCCACATGACAGGGGCGGTTCTCTGAAGGTGCTCTCTCCCACCCACTCCGGTCAGACCTCTCACTTCCCATTCGGTCCACAGCGGTGTATCTCCTGTCAGTACAGGCTTTACTGGGAATTCCAGTCTCTGCTTCAGATAAGAGTTTTACCTGAGCCCACTGAACAATTACAGTGGTACTTCAAGCTAGACAGAACAAAACAGACCAACCAAGGTGAAAAAGTCCACACACTTAAATTCCTACTTCTGGAATGCTTTAGTGTTTTCTAATGGTAACCACTCCATGCTGGCCTCACTTTTTATCAGCCCAGAGCTTCCTAGTGATGCGCATCTTTCCACCTGCCAAAGCCCTGTTCTGAAACAGGTTTCAGTCATTCATGAATATTCATGAATATCAGGTGTTCACTGCACAACTAATGTGTCCCCAGTGCAATAGTAAGCATTGGGTGGGAGAGGTGAGGAAAGACCCTGCTTTCTGAGGGGAGGGGGACAAGAGGAACAAAGGAAAATGAGCAAACAGATAAATGCACAATACGTCATGCTGAATGCCAACAGAGGCCATACAGAATGCATAGCATCCACATGAGGAAGAATGTCCTTTGTGCTGGCTATTCTGACCAACCTCGGCTTGCTTCCGTACCGAAGACAATAGCCTGATGGACTTTGTCTCTTGTTCCTTCCTTATGTTCGATGTCATTTTGTATTTTCTCTTTAGTTACACGTTTCACACCATAAAAATAAGAGAGTGTGGAATAAAGTTTGTTATAAATTTTAATGCATCGCCATACAGATTTATGCCCCATCACAAGGCATGATCATAGAGTTCTAAGAGACAACCCACTCCACACCTGGACAGTCAACTCTCTGCCCTCTGACCTCCATTTCTCCCTTTTCCAATTTCATATGCTAACTGAATGAAGTCACACAACGTGTGCTTTCTCAAGATGGTTCTTTTACACACTGTACTGTGATTCTGAGACTCTCCTATACTGTGTGTCAGGGGTTTATTCCATGTCTGAATGTCAGTCTAATGGTCTTGTGCCACTCAGCTTGCTGTGACGATGACAGAGTGCTTGTGACAATCAGTTTAAAAGAATAAAAAAAGGTTCTGCTGTTTTGTAGTTTCTAACCCAACACCTTTCCAGCACTTTTTTATTTATCTCTTGTCAAAGAGAGATTTATGGCCGGGAGGTGGTGGCTCACACCTTTTACCCCAGCACTCAGAAGGCAGAGGCAGGTGGATCTCCGTGAGTTCAAGTCCAGCCTGGTCTACAAAGAGAGTTCCAGGACAGCAAAGGATGTTACATGGAAAAACCCTGTATCAAAAAACTGTGGAGGAGAGGTGGATTTACTTGCCAGGGATGAGCATCATTCTACATGCTAAAATGTTATTCTATAGTATGAATTTGTACCACAGTTAGTTGTGATGCGTTGGGTCTGTGATGATGTTCATCACAGCAGAAAGGGAGAGGAGGGAGACAACAGTGTCCCATAATCCTTTTCAAGGATTATCCCCAGCATCTAAGACCCACCCACACGTTCTACAGACCCCAGCTCCTGAAACTTCTGTCACTGTCCAGCCCTGTCAAGAAGAGGACCAAGCCTCTGACACACACAAGCCTTTGGGGACAGTCAGAGTCAAGCACAACACCAGTGTTTGCTCTCCAGTTTGGGACTCTGCCCCTGACAAATGAGTCTTCATTTCTTTAGGGCATTTGCTGAGCCGAGGGCTTTCTGGGGCCAGGGCTGAATGTAGGTTTCATTCAGCACCACTGACTCCTATTTCTGTATCTCCACTGTGTCCTGGGATCTCACTGTTCAGTAGTAGTGGTGGTGGCCTGCCTGTCCCCGGGTTTATTGGCTGTCCATGTGTCTTCTTTGTTGAGCTGCCTGTTCAAATAAGCCGCCACTTATAAAAAAAGTACTACTATGAACTAAATTCCACACCCACTCCAGATTTCACCATTTCCCCCTAGTGCCCACATCCTTGGAAAGTCAGCCTACTTAGATAGCCTGCCCCCTCCACCTCCTCTGGTCTGTGCTTCTCATTCCTTGCTAGGGCTCTCAGGCTGGAGAGTGCTCAGAATGGGTGCCTTGTCCCCAGCCAGCCTGAGCACTCTGGTACACTCTCCTCTCTGGGCTCACAGCCTCTGGAGTGGTACTCAGAAGCACTCTCTGTGCTTTTGCTGACACATCGCCTGGGTCCTTCTTCCCCTTTGGCATTATTTTATCAAGTTGCCTGCTAAACTGAAGACCTCTGGGCAGAGCCCAGGGGCAGATGAGGTGGGGTGAGGATTTCTGCAATCAATGGCTAACCTTTAGCCTCTGCCCCAGCCCCCCAGGACTGTTTGGACAGCGGTGGGTTTAGTCAGTGCCCTTTAAATAGCATGAAAGGGCCCCATGCTGTCCTGTTTTGTTTAAGGAGATTACATCGGAGCTGTGCACTCCGCCACAGGGTGTGTGGGGCCAGCTTACCCAGGAACAGAGCGAGCAGCATGTCCCCCACAAAGCAGATGTTTGGAGGGAAAATAGATGTAATCAAAACCATAGAGGATAAAATTACTCAGACCCTGTAGCCATATACTCCATATGTATTGCCTATGCCCAGCCACACGCATGCACACATCTACCCACGTCCACACTCACCTATGCATTCTGACATACAACTATACACACGTCTGCATACTCACAAACCTCCCTCCATGCACGTGGGAACATGTCCCCCACACCATCCCAGCTGCAGGCTGGTGCCCATACCCTGAGGCTCACATCTTCTAACCCAGACAGATGCACAAAGAGGCTCCCAATGTGCTCCCAAAAACAATCACAGTAAAGAAGAAGAAAGCACACACACACACACACAGCTTTAGAAGTCTCTCAAGAGTTTTGGATGACCCTAGATGCAATTGGAGAGAGGCTAAGGGAACAAAGGTGGATTTTCCACTTTCTTGGTTCACAAGCTGAAAACTAGTGGCCAACACCAAGTTTGGGACAGCTGGTTCCCAGAAGAGGTCTGTGGCCCATCGGGAAGCTCTTGCTTCTGGCTCCCCACCTGTCAAAACGGCCCATGGGAATGATGCTGGTGTCAGATTGCTCAAGAGCCTCTGACACCTCTGAGGGAAGGCCTTTCAGGATCAGGCATTAGTTTGGACATCCACTTGTGATCACTCCTCATCTCCCTTTTATGGGTCGCCTGGGTCTGGCTGTTGGACATGGTAGTGCACAGCTTTAATTCCAGCACTCTGGAGGCAAATACAGGTGGATCTCTGTGAGTTGGAGGCTAGCTTGATCTACATCATGAGTTCCAAGCCATTGGGGGAAGGGTGGGTGGACCGAGGAAGCCTTAGGTCTGGATGACCCTAGACCCTACTCGCTGCCTTGACTCCGGGACACACCCACAAAAAGCTCCTTCCCTCCTTTGGAAAGGCAGACATCCAGTCAGTATGGAATCCATGCAGAGTGTCCCAACAGCTGGGGAAAAGGCAACCCACTGGTGGTGACCTGGATTCAAGCTGGGCTCTGTTGCTGCTCAGCCTACTCCAGTACTGGGGCCACAGGGCAGTTAAGGGGCCACAGGGTAGCTGGGCAATCTGGAGCCCCCAGAGGCCACTTCTCTTGTGCAATGTGGCCGTCTGAGGCAGAGGCAGCTATTATCTGCTAAGTTGTGGGTGATGGTTTATATCAGAAGTTCTCAACCTGTGGGTCATGTCCTTTTTGGGGGGTGGGGTCAGACAACCCTTTCACAGGTCACATATCAGATACCCTGCATATCAGATATTTATATTACAAATCATAATAAGTAGCAAAATTATAGTTATGAAGTGGCAATAAAGATAATTTTATAGTTGAGGGTCACTACAACATGAGACATTTATATTAAAAGGTCACAGCATCAGGAAAGTTGGGATCCACTGGTTTAGATGCTCGCCCCTCCCTTCTGGTCCTGCTTATTTCCGCCTTCCTGCTTACTGTGTGGAGAGGAACATCCCTTAAGGTCCCTCCTGGCTTTTCTTCTACCCACATTCCCTCAGTCACCTCCAGTCACATGAGACGTGTCTTGAAAGTAGCATGCTTTTGCTTAAGTCTTCATGTTTGCCCTGATTCATGCCTGGTCCCGTCACCTGCTCAACAGCAACTCACGTGTGCAGTGGGGCCCTGGCGCAAGGTGTGCACAGTGGCTGAATGGAGAGGGAGCACCAGGGTGTCTCTTGGCCAGGCCAGGCAGGCCTCATCTTTTCTTCTACAGCCTGTCCTGGCGTATCTGGGCTCTTCCTCCCTATGCTATGATCTGTGAGGAGAAGCTCTCCTTGGGGCCCTGCCCCTCCTCTAGGGAGTCAGAGCTAGTTAGCAAACCCCAGGTCGTGAGAGCTGAGTGGGGGGCTGGCTCTGGCTGCTGGGTAGGGGGAGCACTGCAGGCCACCTGGAAGAAGATTCTCTGACCAGGTGGTCAGAGGCAAGAGTTGTGGGGACAGTGGCCTCCATTAGTAAGGAGTAATCAGACTCACACTGTGGAGGCAGGGATTTTAGACCCATCTCATTGAGGAGGATAGCCAGGATGAGGCAGATTCTGAATACACTAGGCCTTATCCAGGCCACCTTCCTAACTGGCCCCTCTGGATCATTTGACTGGCTTCACACAGGGCCCCAAGTGTTTCCCTCCTCATCCCTAGACCCCAGCTAATTCACTGCAGATCACAGGGGCACAGTAGTGGGGGCCGTAGCCATCAAGCCAGACAGATGTCTTACCTCAGATGAAGGAGCCATGTCCCATGGTCCCGGGGCTGGGTTGAGGAAGGGCCCTGGGAAAATGGACCAGGAACAATGAATCAGATCCCTAGAAGACAAACACAGGCTGGCTAAGAGCAAATGGCCTGGCTTCTAGGGCCACAGGTAGAGGAGCTTATAGGCAGGTGGCGGGAATCTGCTACCTTGAGTATCCAGGGTATCAGGCTTGTCATTCTGAGAAGGTAGGCATAGCTACAGAATTTTGGAGAATTTTTCTTTATTGTCTAGAATAGGGACCCAGGTTCAGCATTTAAAGCAAGAAAATTAGTGATCAAAAGTGGCTGGTTGACTGGGGTGTCATTTTTACCTGCTGGGAGAGGGAAAATCAGTTTTCTTGAATGGAGTGAAACTGGGTACAACCACCACTTGAGGGCAGGCCTCATGTTCAGGAGTAGTTGGGAATGGACTCCATAGTGGTGGTGTGTGTGTGTGTGTGTGTGTGTGTGTGTGTGTGTGTGTGTGTGTGTTTTGGTTACAGTTTAGTGGGTTTTCCCCCTTTTTTTCTTTTTGAGTGGTGTTTTATTTTATTTTCTTGGTTATATTGAGTTTTTGTTTTTTGAGAAGAACATAAAGTTGGGTGGGTAGGGATTGATAGCAGCTCTTGAAGGGTTGGGGGAGGAAAGGAATAGGATCAAAATCTATTTAAAGTTAAAACTTGTTTTCAATAGCAAGAAAAAAGAAAGAAAAGATTGGAGGGGGTTGAAAGACAATTTAGTGGTTAAGGGTACTTGTTGCTTTTCAGAGGACCTGGGCTCAATCCTCAGCACCCACATGATGATTCTCAACCTTCCATAACTCCCAGGCACTTCATATGATACACTACACATTCATATAAAATAAACATTAAAAAATTGGCATTGAGGATTGGAGAGATGGCTTCTTGGCACAGTGCCTGCCATACCTGCATGAGGTTAGAGCCCAAGAACACACCTAAAACAGCTGGGCATGCTGGGATGTGTGCTTGTAATCCCAGCACTGAAGAAGCAAACACAGGCAGAGCCCTGGAGCTCACTATCCAGCCACCTTGCTGTTTCCCTACCCCTCACTCACTTGATCCAGTGGGTGTCTGGATGTGGCTAGGGGTAGAACCTTCTTCTCATCATATGATTGGGCACTGCCATCTCTTCCGGCTAGGCCAAGAACTAGCTCCATACCGAGGGGGCCTTGAAGTGCACCTTAGTCCTCTGTCCTCAAGGGCAGGATTCCTGAGTGCTGAGAGGCCTTGGATTTCTTCTCCCTGGAAACAGGTCCCATACCCACGCTTAGAGAGTAGGGTAGTCCCCGGAACAGAAAGCTGTGTTCTGTGGATAATTAAGGAGTATTCTTTTTACTTCACAGCCTGTTTTTCCTTCGTCTAAATGAGAAGTTGGGCTAGTCCTTCTAACCCTGGTTTCTATGTAGTTGCCCTCAACTGGCCCCCTTTCCCATGGGGTGATCCCAGCTCCAGGCTGGATGCCTGGAGACACTACCAGGTTCCATGGGGCCAGGATAGGCCTAGGGAGCAGGGCTAGGCCAGCAGGGGTGGTGGCCTTCTTCCCTGGCCTGGCTGCCAGGAAGTTGCACAAGAGGAATGTTTATTTTTGGTGAGCTGGGTGGGATTTCTTTCCTAAAAAAAAAAAAAAAAGAAAGACCCAAAACATAAAACTTATTTGTCTACCAGGAAGATAAATATCTTTGCTGGAAGCCCTTGGCCCAGCTGCCAGCTGCAACTCGCACAGTGATGTCGCCTAAGCTGTGGCCCACTGTGTGAGCTGGGCTCACATGGCTGTCATCTGTGACACCTCTGGTGGGTCCGCCGCGTCTGTGGCATTACGCTATGAGTGGCCCTTCAGGAGCTGCTTTCAGGCCTACTCTGGGCACTCCCCTCTCCTTCTTCTCTTTAGTGCCACAGAGCTGGAGGGAGACTGACAGAGGCAGACAGTCTCTCTCACCTTCCCTTCTGCTCACAGGGAGGCCGGTAAACCTGGAATGTCAGCCCCCCATCCTCAGTCTGGATGGCATCAGGAGATCAAGGATAGAAGCATCATTGTGACCTAAAAGGCAAATTGCACAATCTGTTTCCAGAAGAAGAAACAGAACATCAGAATGGGTGGTGCTTGGGGCAAATGGGCAGAACTTGACTGTACTTAAGGATTTTCTACAATCTGCCTCCAAGTTTCCTTTAATTGTTCTCTCATTGTCTTCTCTCAGAGTCTCAGATAAGGAATATGGCAAAAAGGGAGGGGGGCTCCTCACATCTGGAGACATGTCTTGATCCCAGCCTATGGTGCTTTTATACATATGTCTGAACCCCAGGGACTTTTCTGTGGAGGCTTGTCCTGGGTCATCCTCCTCTAAGGCTGGCAGGCCCTGTAAGTCTGCAAGGCCAGACCAGAGGCTACTACCTCTCCATTTCTCACAACCCATAAGGAATATCCCGTGGGTATCTTCATTCACCCCCAAGTTACAGAGGGGAAAATAAACCACAAAGGGGTTCATTAAGGAACATCGAGGCGTTGAGCCAGAGGTGTGGCAGACACACCCTGGAGCCTGGCCCTAGAGCACAGGCTCAGAGCCCTCTGCAGCAGCAAGGCAAGACTGTCTGCCCAGATGGACCGATCTGGGCCGACAACTCCCACCCTCCTAGACTGGTCTCCACCTCTCCACTCTTGGCCTGCATGGTTTGACTGGGTTCCTTGTAGCTCTGAGCTTCCAGGATTCTACCATGGGGTCCCCATTCTGTCAGCAAGTAGCAGTAAGGGCCTAGGCTGTGAGCCGTGTTTATGATGATTCCTTGTGGCCCCAAAGAGGGGATCCTCAGAGGTGAGGGCCTGAACAGCTGTGGTAGACAGTGGCACCTGTGGCTAGTGAAAGGGACCCCAGCAAGAGCATCCATGACTCAGTGAAACCCATCTGCTAAAAGCCCCTCCGTGGGCAGTGAGACCAGTGTTACCAGTGGAGTGGAAGGTGAGGGTGACCCTCTCAACACTAAACTCCGGAGACAGTCACCAAGGCTCCTCTACTGAACTCCATGGGGACCACACTATGTGCCTCAATGCTGGTCTTTCTCTCTCCCACCAAGTCCAGTGTGGATGAACGAGTTTTCTCCTCTCTCAGTATTGTGTTAGCTAGTCATTGGGTCCATTGGTTGTAGGAGAGGAGTCTCACATGCACAGAGTAAGGAGAAAGTCCCAAAGGTCAGACAGGCAAACCCGAGAGTGGTGCCAGATGGACCCACTTAAGGATGATGCCACAGAAGGTGAGAGAAGGGGGGGGACTTGCCCAAAGTTACCCGGCATGTTGATGAAAAGCTAGGATATGAAATTTGACTCTCTTGAGCTGGTACTCAGTGTGCAAGGGGAAAAGTTTTCTCCACTTTCCCTGGCTGTATTCAAGCGTCTAACCTTTCTTTCTCTTCCTCAGCCAAAGAGAGCAACCTGGGTGAGCCAGAGTTGCCCCCTGACTCTGAACCTGTGGGCATGGACAACAGCTACCTCAATGTGAAGGAGACAGGGGCTAAGGGGCCCCAGGACCGGGCTAGTGCTGACATCCCAAGCCCCCTGGAAAAGACCGACTCTGAGAGCAACAAAGGCAAGAAGCGGCGGAACCGCACCACCTTCACCAGCTACCAGCTGGAGGAGCTGGAGAAAGTCTTCCAGAAGACACACTACCCCGATGTGTATGCACGTGAGCAGCTGGCTATGAGGACGGATCTCACTGAGGCCCGTGTGCAGGTCAGCCAGAGTGACAGGCAGGGACCCACGGAGCCCCCCAGCCTTGGGCTCCAGATGCAACTGGGAGCTACTGACTACTGTGGGCTATGCCAGGTTTTCCTTACCCTGGGAGGGCCTGCCAGGCCAAGAGAGAATCTGGCCACCCCATACCCCCTTCCCCAGTTATAGTAGATCTGCTCAGCCACTATATTCAGCTCTTTAGGGTAAGGTCAAGAGAGGGAGGCTCTGTGGAGGAAGGAGAAGGTTGCTACCTGTGAGTCCAGCCTTAATTGAAGGACAAGATGGTGCCATGTCTCATCTGGAAGGCCTATTTCTCTGAATGGAGATGAACAAGGCACAGACATTCACAGGCCCATAGTAGAAGCAGAGATTAATATCCTGTCCAGCTGCCTCCTGCATCTTTCAGGACCCAATCAACATGCCTCCTCTGAGGAGACTCTTGGCAATCATGGCCAATACAATGCCTACCATCACCACTACCCAAACCCAATTCAACCCAACTCAGTCAAGTACACCTAACACAGCCCGTACAACCAACTCAGTGTAGCGCAAGCCACCATACACAGACCAATTCAACTCCAAAACCATACAACTCAGTACAACGTGGCCCAGTCACTGCACAACACAATTCAGTGCAGAGGAGCACAGACTAGTACAACCTCCTTCAAAACAGTACATCTCGCTACACAAATATGACAGCCCAGAACAAGGCAATTCAACATGGTGCGACTCAGAACACACAGTTTAACCCAGTAACCTAACCCAATTACACACTACAACCCAATAAAAACAACATAACAACACAACACAGCCCAGGACAACCAACTCAGCACAGCAAACTCACCACACACTCACCAGTTAAACTCAGTACAACCCAACCCAGTGCAACACAACACAGCACAGTAAATACAACGCAGCACCTCGTGTACAGCTCAGTGCAACCCAATGCAACATAACCCACCCAACCCAACACAGCCCAGTACAACCCAACTCAACACAGTGTAACTCACAATACACAGCTCAGTGCAACCTCGTACAACCCAACCCAACACAAAACATCCCACCCAACCCTATCCAATTCAATATTACTCAACCAACCCAATACAACCAACTCAGCACATACAGCTCAGTTCAACCCAGTTCAGCACAACAAAACTGAACCCAATGCAACACAGTACCAGACAATGAAGTCAGCTCAGTTCACTAAATACAGCCCAAATGAACTCAGTAGAGCTCAGAGTGCCCACTCAGCACTGATCGACCCAGCTTGACTCTGCTAAACAGCACACAATACCATGTAGCCCTTTATAACTCAACCCAACTCAACATAACCAAAGCAGATCACTTTCTTCTGCTTGTCCTGCTTCCTCTCCTGGGTAGACTTTATGACTGGTCACGTTATTCTCTTGCCCCTGAACTGAGAGATCCTTGATCATCCACGTGTGTTGCTTTTGAGATGGGTCTCATGTCACTCAGACTGGCCTTTGTCTTACTGTGGAACCACAGCCGGCCTTGAATTATTGGCCACGTTGTCCTGCCTTTCATGCCCTGGGATTATAGATTCGGGCCACAGCTATTTCACTTCTGTGTCCCCACCAATTAGAGAAGGCTGGGTGCCGAGCAGCATGTAAGTTTGTGCAGCTTCGCACAAACCAGTGACCCTGCTTTGCCCAGAGGTGTGCCCCTCTGCAGAAAATCATAGTAAAGAAAGTGAAAACCCAATCTGCCAAAGCACATACGATCAAGGCCCCACACTGCATTCAAATTTCAGTTTAATATGACATCAACTCACGGTCAGGCTGCTTTCCACTCAAGGCATGGCACGAATGGAGCATGAGAGTTCCTAGCTATCAGGCAGAAACCTGACATTTGAGTAGAGAGGGTTTTTTATTTTAACATATATTTTAATGTGTGTGTGTGTGTGTTCATGTGTGTTTGGAAGTGGGGGAATATGTACGTACAAGTCTATGTGTGTGTGTGTTGTGTTTGTATTTTCATGTGTGTTTGCAAGTGAGGGAAGATGTGTGTGTGTATGTGTGTGTGTGTGTTTGTGTGTGTGTGTGTGTGTGTGTGTGTGTAGCCAGAGGTCAACATTAGTGTTAGTGTCTTCCTCATTTGCTCTTGATATCATTTTTTAAAAAACATCTTTTTTTTTCTCTGCACCCTGAGCTTGCTGATTTGGCTAGACTAGGTAACAACTAAGCCCCCTGTCTGCCCCACTTGCCGGTGTTGGAGGATATGGGTGCACACCTCCATACCTGACTCTTTTAAGTGGGGTCTAGACCTCCAAACCCAGGTCCTCTTGCTTCCATGGCAAGTATTTTACAAACCGAACCATCTCAGCAGTCCCAAAAGAGTATTTCTTCTTAATGGGCATAGCACTGTGGTCTGGGCCCTGGGGAATCAGAACAAAGAGTCCTGGGCAGACTCGTGGACAGGGTTGCTTTTATTCTACTCATGGTTCTGAGGCATCAGTTGAGTGCCCATCAGCTTCACCGAGTCTCGTTTAACACACTGAGGTATCTGCCATTTAACCTGGGTACATAGAAAATGCAAAATGGTTGCCAGGAATCCTGCAGCCCCTTAGACACTGTAGCTGCTAGGGCATGCTGTAGTCTCATGGTTTGTTGAAGAACTGCAGAAAAGCTTGGTTTTGCTGACATGCTATGCCATGGGGCCTTCTGAAGCCCTGAGATTTGAGCTCACAGATGAGTCCGATTCCAGCCTCAGCTCTAGCCCAGGACTAGGGGCAGGGAAGGAGGGGTAGAGAAAGGAGTAACTGGTTGCAAGGCTACAGTGCCAGTAGGTAGCATGTTGGCATGGGACAAACATGTTTGCTTTCTACTTGTATGTGTACCTGTGTGCATGTGAGCACCACATACATGCACACTGCTCAAATGAATTCGAGTATGCAGAACAGAGTTCAAGGAACATTCGGCAGGAAACAGAGAATGACACAGAGCAAGTCACTGATATCCACCTAGCACACTGCTTTGTGGACACACATAGGCATACACAAGCCTACTTCCAAAACGGTGAGAGTATTTACAATTAGAGATTGATTTTAGCTTAAGAACAGAAACAGTGCCAAGAAGTGAGGTTATTGTGTTAAAACAAGCAAGCAAACAAACAAAACCCCCACCATGATAAAGTTCATTATTATCAAATTCAGCTTTGAACTTCCTGTCAGCCAAGATAGAAAGGGAAACCTTAATTTATTGTCTATCAAATTATTGCAGCTATACAAATACATTACAGATATATACAAATATACAGATATATTACACATTATTATACATTATCAAACATATTCCTATCAAACAGGAAGGTTATAGAATTACAGAAAGGTGTTTCAGAAAAGACCCCACCATCTTTTGATGAGGAAGAAAGACCTGCATGTGGGAAGTGACTCCCAGAGTTAACAACAACGCAGAACAGCACCGAGCCTGGAATCCAGGGCTCCCCAGCTCTAGGCCAGTGCTCTTCCACTTTAGCTTGCAGTTCCTGGCACATGCCAGACTGTTTGTCTTTTTCTCTGTACAAAAGCAGCAGGGTGGGTGGGATCTCCATGTGCGTCAAACCTCTGGGTTGAGCTGAGCCTGGCAGTGCCCTGGGGGTGGGAATGAGTAATGCAGGGGTGTACTAGAACTGCAGTTTTGCCTGTCTTTGTGGAGTTTGCTCAGGACACGCACTCTGCTGGTGGCAAACCAGGTGCCTGGTGTGCAGTGACGGCAGGAACAAGGAGGGGGCCATGAGGGGGTCCCACGATGGTCCTTCATGGGAAGCAGCCTGGGGTCTGGCCCTGCTCCAGGGGGCTTCAAGGCCTCTCTCTGCTGTCTGGGATTCCAATCTCCACAGCTGGTGTCTGAAGACAATGAGACTGAGGCCTCCCCGCCCTGGGCCACCCCGCCCTGGCCCCAGATGGGCTGCGGTTAGAGATGCCTCCTCCAAGACAGTCGGTTCCTTGAATGGCCTGGTCCTCGGGAGAGGCCTGTGCTGAGTGGGCCAGGTCCGGGTGGCCCAGGAACGGGGTGGTCCTGAGCGCAATATGTAGAATGGAAGCACAGTGGGGACCTCAGTGAGTTCTCCTCCTGGGGGCTATAGAGACGAGTCTGCGGTTGCACAGCCCTGAGGCACAGAGGCACAGCTGGGGGTCAGAGATGGGAGAACACATCAAGTCTCTGCACAGAGATGTGGATCGGAGCACGGAGGGACCACCGGGTACCGTGCGACCTCCTGGAGGATGTGAGGACATTGAAGGTCAGTCAGGCTAATAGCCTAAGCTAACTGGGGGACAGGAAAGGCAGGGACAAAAAGCTCAGGCCTCAGGAACATGGAAAGGATAGGGACAAAAGACCACCCTGGGAAGGAGGTCCCAGGCAGGCCAGCTCCCACTGATCTAAGTGTCTCCACTCTGTGCCCACCTCCTATCTCTATCAAATAAATCTTACCATGACCTTTTTCTACTTCTTTCCCCAAACACTGTTCTTGACTGCCCCTTCCCAGACAATGGGGCTTCCCACCTCCCTCAAGCCCTGTATCCCATCCTTCACCCACTCCTTCAATTCCTTCAATTCCAGGCCCCTTTGCCAGACACTGGCTTTAACCCTCCCTGAGTCCTCGGTTTCCCAGCCCTCAGTCACATCACCCACCTCTCTATCCCCACCACAAAAAGGACCTGGAACCCACAGACACAGCAGCAGCAGCTTCTCTTGCCTGGGCCCCACCCCCAGAGATAGGAAGGAGCAGAGCTGTGTATTTTGGTGCCTCTAGTGCCCCTCTCCCCAGAAAAACCTGGGAGGCTGAGGATGGAGCGGAAGGCTGAGCTCAGTCTGCAGGAAATTAAACATGAAATAAAAACAACCTTCTCTGATTGACTCCTCCATCCAGCCCCCAGCCCCCACTGCAGCCACTGATAAGGTGGATCCCATTTCACAACGCAGAAGACCCCCCCCCCACGTGCTCCTTTCTCCCAGTGGGCATCCTGGATCCCAGAGTAAAAGTACTCCTCCCCCAGGCTCAGGGGCAGGGACAGAGACTCTGAGCCTCGGAGAAGGTTGCTCTCCATGGAGGGCACAGGAAGGACGCTCTAAGTGTGTATATGTATGTGCACATATGTGAGTGTACACACATGGCCAGATAGTTGTGTTTGCGTGTAAATGTGTGTATATGTCAGATTAGGAATGTGGAAGTGAGCTGGAGAGGAAGTGCACCCATTTTCCCTTCCCAGCTCTCACGAGATCTACATCCTGGGGGTTTTCACCACCTTTCTTCAGCAAGAGAATGAGGTCAGGCGCAACTTGAGTGCTCTAGAAACTCCATGCTGTGTGCTCCCATCTGCTGTCCCCACAAGGCACCACCTCTACGAGGATATCAGCCTAGACCTTAGTTTAATCCCATTCTGAAGATGTGGAAATTGAGGCTCTGGACAGTGCAGGCATAGCCTGGCAGGTCATAGCCACTGCAGAAGGCCAGTCCCTCTGCCATAGTTCTGAGGAGTTTGGGTGCTCACAGGCAGGTGGGGAGGCTACTCTAGTCTCCATCCCAGCACCGTAGATTGCCTTGACTAGGGAAGCTTCTGTCCTGCCTGTCAGTATTGTCTTTCCTGTGGTCTGGGCCCTATGTGAGTAGCCTGGTTGCAAATCACCATGGTTCAGACCTGTCCAGCCATTTGTCATTGCAATAGGACACTGTCATAGGCAAACTTCACAATCAAGAACCACACAACTGAGTTACAAAATCAATATACCTTTTAAAGTGTTTTAAGAAAGTTTATACTTCTTGCTAGGCTGTGTTGATAGCTGTCTTGTGAGGCCACAGACTGAGCACACATTGCTGAGGTGTGTCTGTGTCCACCTGAATCTAGAGACCACTGGAAGGTGCAGAATAAGCTGCAGGTGTCATCCTCCGAGGAGCAACTGGTCTACCCTCTTCCCACTGCTTCCTCTCCCACGCTCTCTGGGCTCCCTCCACTCTGTTCATAACCAGTTAAGGCTCTTAGAGTAGCAGTCTGCCCCTTGCCCTTGTTTTCATGTCTTGGGTGATTCTCAAACACCCTACCAGAGTCTCCACAGTTCCTCTAACTCAGAGACCCCTCTCCTGGCTGAGTACTTGGTCAAGCCAATGGCCCAGCACTTATGCCTCAGTAGGATTTTCATCAGTCTCCCCTACCGACACCTTCCTAGAGGCGGCCCCGAGCTGGTGTGTGCAGCCCTCTACCATCTGGCTCCCGTTTTCACACATCTTTTCCTGACTGCTGTCACTCCAAAAGGCCTCACCCACTAACACTAAAGGGAAGTTCTGAGCAGACTGTTTCTCTCCGATGGATGCAGGAATGTGTGTACTCTGGATTTGCATCCATAGGCAGGTCCATGAGGACTTCAGGACTGTGTGAGACTGGCTAAGGGAAGAAATTTCTAGAAAGGTCTTCATAGCTTGATGGGATTCTTCCTGGTGTTTGTGATCCTCAGCAGATTATACACAGCACTAGGAAGACAGATAACCAATGGCTCGTGCTCATTCTCCTAATTTATGTATGTGTGTGTGTGCATGTGTTTGTGTGTGTGTGTGTGTGTGTATACATGCAACATTTGCCTGTTCTGGAATCTGAACCTTAAGAAGTTAGGCCCCAAATCACAATTATGGTCAATGTAGTGTAGGCAGCCTTCCTAATTCTGACAATTTCACACAGTTAGTTGCTATACCAAAGATTGAAAGGTGGAGGCTGACTCTTTCTGTGTGCCCCTAACATACACACCAGGCTGCTGGAGTTAGGGAGCAATGTTCGCTGTCTGAGAGCAAGATCTGAGACCTGTGACTGCCACTTTGTCCTGTAGGTTTGGTTCCAGAACCGGAGGGCCAAGTGGCGGAAGAGGGAGCGCTTTGGGCAGATGCAGCAGGTCCGGACCCACTTCTCCACCGCCTACGAGCTGCCCCTCCTCACTCGAGCTGAGAACTATGCCCAGGTAAGTCTTCTTGCCCAGCTGTCTCCTGTGACCCCAGTCAGCACTGCTGGTGCATAGAGGAGGAGGGCTAGGCCCAGGTCTCTGTCCCTGGCGGTGGGAGACCTAGAATGTTGGGGCAATGTATTCCTCTGCTGTGGTGTCTGGCAGATGGAGACCAGGTGTTAACAGAGTGCTGGCTGTCACCTGAGGAAGGGAGCGCTGCATCTCCAGGGCCGTGGCCAGGTTGGAAAGCACGTGGAAGTCTGGGCCCAAACAAAGCTTCCTCAGTCTTAGTCTTGCCGCCTTTATGTGTCTCCAACCCTCTGAGCCCAGCTTCTTTGCTTATAAACGGGACAATATAAGTGTCCATTTCAGCTCTTCTATCACTGTCGTAAGGTCTAGAGTCGTGGTTTATGGGTTTGGCATTCGGGCATCTGCCTGCTGTCTCTCCTCCTTTCTCCAGCAACTTCCTGTCTGTCCATCAGCCAGAACGAGGAGTGATGTGAGTGATGGATGGATGTCCTCTTGACTGAGTGTACCCTGACACCTCCCTCATGACCTCCCTCTGCTCCTGTGTCCGACTCCCCTCTTCCTGGTGGCACTCTGCCTCCTGTTCTTGAGACTCTCAGCAGCCAAGTGCGCCCGGGTATGGTGCTGTCAAACAGCCTCTGTCCATCCCAGCCCTGACCTGCCTGGCTGCCCAGGATGTGAGGGTCAGAAGGCAACCCTAGAGGTGAGGCTGAGGAACGTGAGGACATCAGCTTCACCTCTGGTCACATTCTGTAATACCTCTCTCCCTCTCCCTCTTTCCTCCTAGAGCCAGCCTCTAACTCACTCTCTTTGCCCTTGACAGCTACCGTCTGAGCTCGGAGCTAGAGGGAGGAAACAGGAAGAGACCCTGCCTGTCTCTCCCACTGCTCCACAGACTGCAGGTCCTAGACCATTTCCAAGAGAGGGTGGTGGTCACATTGTCCCCTCTTTGGGGCATGCTGAGGCCAGAAACAGGACATGGTCAGCCTGCAGGCCGTTCTTGGGACCAAGAGGACTAAGTTCATGAGGGCCTTGAGGACCCGGTGCCCACCTGGCACTTTTAAAGGCCTCCTTGAGTTCTTTCCAAACGCTTGGGTTGGGCAGGCAGAGAAGCCTGTCTGAAATAACAGAGAACCTAGAGTTTAGAGAGCATAGTCCTCTCTTCAAAGGGGGACCTCTGCACCCCAGATTTACTTCCTCAAAGATGCTTAGAGGGCAGAGGAAGGTGAGGCCAGAAGTGGGTGGTGGGAAGAGACAAGGAGTGACTGTCATTTCAATGGAAGAAAGGTGTGGGGGCTGGGTCACCTTTTCACTGCTGGGCTAGCCGGGAAGGCTCAAGGCACTGACCTAGGTCTATGGGAGCATTCAGATGCCTGTCCCCCACATCGATCCCCATATCACCCCAACCTGCAAGTCCAGAGCCTGTGTCCCCAACAAGATGCTCTCAGGTTGATCCAGAGTAATGCTTTTACTGGCCCCTGGGGGAAACTGGACACTTAGTCCTTGCTACTGAATGTGGAGTATAGATCTACTCTGGGAATTGAAATCCTAAAACATAAATTCACCTCCAAACTCACTGGGCATCCTTAATGTTAGACAGCTAAGAATGGTTTCATTGTAATGATGGACAAGTGAAGAGGGTGAGAGCCCCTTCTAGACCACTGCCCTCCTAGCTGGCTTGTGACATCTCTCCTTTCACTGTCCCCAGATTCAAAACCCATCCTGGATTGGCAACAATGGTGCTGCCTCGCCAGTACCAGCCTGTGTGGTCCCCTGTGACCCAGTGCCTGCCTGCATGTCCCCTCATGCTCACCCTCCTGGCTCTGGGGCCAGCAGTGTCTCCGACTTCTTGAGTGTCTCTGGGGCTGGCAGTCACTTGGGCCAGACACATATGGGCAGCCTGTTTGGAGCAACTGGCCTCAGTCCGAGCCTCAACGGCTACGAGATGAACGGCGAGCCAGACCGCAAGACCTCAAGCATTGCTGCACTGCGCATGAAGGCCAAGGAGCACAGCGCAGCCATATCTTGGGCCACATGACAGAGCCTCTCCTGCCAGTCCTGATGCCATGCTCCTCCCTGGGGCCTTGGCCACATCCCTGCCTTCCAGGCTCCGAGCTTCCCACTTGACTCTCCTCTTAGGAACCTGGCCTGGCCCAGGGGCCTGGCCCTCAGCACTTTCAGCCACCCCAAGTCTGAGGCCCTAGGGACTACTGGGAAGGAGGGGGCGGTAGGCCCTTACCCCTCCCTGGCACTGAGGCTGCAACCCCTGCTCCCTGACAAAGGCAGTGGAGAAAGCCAGGTGGCTCTGTGAGTAGTTTTGTATCATGTAAGCTGAGGCCCTGTCTCTCTTTGTGTTCCTTCACCCTTCCATTTGACTTGAGTTAAAGTTAGGCTCCCCTCCAGACCTAACAGCTTCAACAGTCCAGCCCCATCTAACCGTCCTTTCTTCTGTGTGGTACCCTGCTCACTGGGTCTATGGCTATGTGTCTTAAGGAACAAGGTGCCTTGCAGAGTCAGCTCCTGACCGCCTTTGCATCCCAAACGCACATGGAACCCCACCTTCTTTATCCAAGGCATCTGATCATCCACCCATTCAATGGGCCTTGTGACTGTAGCTTGACTGTCCCCTGTGATGGATGCACCTGGGGAAAGTGTGACAAAACGGAAGGACTCTGTTGCTGTCCGCCCGTAAGGATGACCGAGCTCCAAGGAGATATGGGCCTGCCTTTGATCCTAAAATTGGTTCTGGTTGACATTGTTGGGGTGGGGTGCCAGGTGTGAATGGAGGCAAGGACATAGATCTGTCACCTCCACCACACGTGACCATCAGAAGCCAGAGAAGCTCCCAGAATGATGACCACAAGGAGGACCCATGGGTAAAACCGGGGTATCACCTGGCATATTCTACGGTGGGGAGGTCTCTTGGTCAGCACTGGAGCCTCCCAGGGTCCCTCTGGGAGGAGTTGAGATAATTCATCCTCTCCCTCCTGGTCACTCATTGGGTCATGGGTTGTGGTCACTCATTGGGTCATGGGTTGTGTCGTGGTCTGGAAGAATTTATGCCTTGGAAGACATAAGTTAGAGCGCAGGGCCACGGCTGAGCGGCTCAGGAACAGAGGACATGTGACCAGCTTGGCCTTTCTATGCTCAGACTAACCACGTCCACCCACCACCCTGCCGCAGCATCACACCTGCCGGAGTTTCCTACACAGGGTAGGTGGTGATCGGTGCCCCTCTAGGCTAAAAGGAGAGCTGCTTTCTAATCGCCCTCCACACCTGTTAGAGATCCTATCCTAACTGCCCCAGGGGCCATGGTCTCTGCCTCAACTGGTCTCAGGAAAGGCTCCAATTCAGGCCCACTCTCTCTGGCAGAAAACCCTTCTGAAACCAGTTCCCTATCTGAAGGAAGGGGCTCCCTGTCTACCTGACTTGACCTGGAACTAGGAATTAGCATTTGAAGTGACCCTAGCTGTCACCTGAGCTGAAGCACAGAACCACCCTTGAGGGAGGTCCCTCAAGCAGGTGGCCTTTCCCTGAGGAGACACACTTGCCTTTTCTACCTTCTTCTGCCTTGACTATTGTCCGTGAGGCCCACTAGGCTCAGGGTTCTGCTCACTGAATGGCCTCTCTCTTGGAATGAGAACTGAGGATCCCTTCCTTGGATCTGCTCTAGGTCTCTGCGGGTGAGAGGGAACCACAAACCCTTGTTTGTGTCCTCATTTGCTCTGGAATGCAGGCAGAGTAAGCTCTCAGCAGAATGGAGACTCTGGCTTAGCCCCCTAGTAAGAGCCAGATCTCTTGAGAAGCAGTAGCCCTGGAATAGATCTAAGCAAAGAGGGCTTAGGTATTGAATTTAGTGTTCCTGGTGACTCGGCTGTGTGTTTCAGATGTCTGGGGAGCAAGACCTCCAGTTTGGAGTGCACTGAAATAACTCACCCCCTCAGAATCAACCAGAGAAGGAAGTGCTTAAGGGCTGGAGCAATTCCCTGGGGTTCTTCATGGCAGCTGTGATTGGGGAAGGGCAAGTGGGAAAACGTCCCTACCCTAGGTAATCAGTACAGAGTGAAGAGCCAGGACAGCGCAGAAAGGAAGGAGACTGGGTTTTTGGTAGATTCTTCTGGGAGTGGCATATAACTTCCCTAGGTTTTATTTCTGGCTAGGCTACTAGACCCAAGTCAGGCAAATTCTAACCCCTAAGCCTCAGAATGGAAAGGTATATAGCAATAGCTGATTGTTTCCCACACAGTCAAGAACTGACATGCCTTCCACCATCTCTCCAGATGCGGCAATTTCCACCCAGGCTGCTCTGGAGGGCCTTGGTTCCCAGGGCAACTGGAGATGCTCTGAGCCTCCCTCATGTCTCACATCTCCTCAGCATCCCAAGTCTCCAGAAGAGAATTTTGGGGTGCTGTGGTGCATAGTGGGCCTTAGGTATGCTCTAAAGTAACAAGGCTTTCATGGCAACCTAGCTTCCCAAAGAATCAGGTCTTCCAAAGGTCCAGATGAAGAGACAGGACTCTGCCTACTGGGTGGTCACTACTGGACAGAGGCCAGCCTTGCCTGGCATCAACCTGGTGTGTCACAGAGAGCAGCTATGCCTGCCTCAGCTCATTTCTCAAGGAGGCCCTTTAACAGCACAAGGGCCAAAGCTCTGCTACAGAAGGCATGTCTCCAAGATTTTTTTTAGTTGTTTTAATTCTTTTGATTCTGCTCTCACAATCATGCCTCCAACTTTGAGAAGCAGGATGGGTGGGGATTTAGGCAAGGAGGTAGCAAGATCCAGGGGCTCCCCAGTACACACTACAGGGCTCATGACTGACACAGCTTTGATGCCTCATCTCCCTGATCGGACAGAAAGGATTCCATGGAAACCACCATATTTCCTTTACATGGTCAATTTTCCTCTGGGATATCCTTGGGCAGATCATCTCTGGAGACTCAAAGGAACCCAAGGTCCCAGGTCAATGGGAATGACTCTGACTGTCAGGTACAGAGACAAGCAGACCCAGCAGAGGGAGAGTGCCAAGCAACCTTGCCTTCAGGGTGCTAATCAATAACCATGCAATTTCAAGCCAGGACAAGCTTCTATTTCTTTCCCTCAGCCCCACTGTGCTGCAAGGATGCCATAGGGAGGAGTTCCCACCGGACGGTATTTCCCACCCTTCCCTCTCTTTTCCTTACCTTTCACTCACACATAGAGCTAGGCCTGTATACTACTGATTTTGGAGGACCGTTTTCAGTGTCTAATAACCTATTTGGGTGTGCAGTGGTCAGAAAAAAAAGAGAAAGAGAAAGCAGAGTGAGAGATGGAACATGAACCTCAACCAAAACTCGCTGTTCTTGTAGGCTATTTTAACCCTGTATAAATGCAACTTTTTCTTTAGCTTAATGGCCTGGGGTGGAACATTCAAATATATATATATATATATATTAAAATACATTAAAATTTCAGAAAAATGTAAAAAAAAGTGAGATCTGTTCCATAAAGTTTTACTGCCTATACCACCATGTAACTACATTATAGCAAAAATATTAAAAGAAACATTCTTTTCTTTTAAAGTAAGTTATTGCACTTACATCTTTTGGAGAGGGGAAGAATGTGGGAAGAAGCGGGCTGAGGGGCTGAGGTGGGTGGGATGCAAGGCAGAGGCAGCTGACGCTCCCAGAACCCCCTTTGTCAGGCACAGCCCAGACTGTCTGTTTGGTTGTTGTTGTTTGCAATAAACTCCTTCCTCCTCTCAACTGGAGTCTGTCTGTTTTGTTCCTGACTTATGACAGATGAAATATGATCAGAGAGGTCTCTGAAATCTCACGTTAATTGAAGTCGGCAAAAAAATACTAACAGTGCCCTTTTGAACTGCTGACACAGTGCAGGATGGGTTACCAGGCTAGATTAACAACAGGTGGCCAGCCAAGCCCTGGTGCAAAGAGGGGTGCATGGTCTGACAGGGTTGGGGATGCACGCATCCTCTGACTCTTGAGTAGTAGGTGGGCCAGAGGGGCCTAAGCCTGCTTCTTAGACAGTAGGATGGGTCATAACCAAAGCTCCTTGCCTCTCCTGTGCCCAGTAGACTATACCAGAAGGGCGTCAGCAGCTGTCCTCCACACCCCTGATGTCCCTGAGAGCCGTGCTTTCAGAATCTGTTCTGGAAGCCGGATGAGAGCCAGAGCATCAGGTCCTGCAACCCTGCACCGAGAGTGCAGGGCAGGCCTCTAGGAGGCGCAAGACCCAAGCCTGACCCTAATAACAAGTACTGCATGGTAGCAGGGACTTTCCCAGCAGGAAAAAAAATGGACAAATGAGTCTGAAAGCCAGGCTGTGCGGATGAAGGATGAAGCAGACAGGGGCTGCAGGATGTGACGCAGAAAGAGGCAGCTAGCATGAGGAGCAGGGTGGCACAGGGTGCATCTGTCCCTATCTGGCCTAACAACCCGTGGGGAGGACTAAAGATAAGGCACACGCATGTGCTTATACGGTGATGTTGCAAAGGGGCACAAAGGATGGTGACTGTTGAGAGCTTTTCTTCCCAGTTCCTCCTTCCAACTGTCTGAACTCTCAGACATACCTTAGACTTGCTGCCTGTGGGGAGGGAACTTGGTGTAACACAGATGTGTTTAGGTGGACCTGGAAACTTTAGAAATGACAGCTGACACACATTAGGGCTGAGGGACACAACAGCATCTGATCTCTTACCCCGTCACAGAACAGCTACTGAGGCAGAGGCAGGAAAAGAGCCACATGCACTTGGAAACCATCGAGTGCTGTTTCTACCACCCATCTCTGCTTCTTCCTTGGGAGTTAGGCACTTGAATATGAGTCCAGACAAGGGCTGTTTCTCCAGGGAAGTCTGGCTTGTGAGAAGCTGGCTAGGTCATACTTCCCTGGTGACTGAAGGAATTCATTTCAGAGACTGGTGCCTCTCAATACAGGGATCTCTCAGTCGCCATGGGGTATTGTCTCCAGGACCTCTGGATACCCAAATCCAAGATGTTCAAGTCCCTTCTATACAATGGTGCAGCCGCTCCCCATCTACTTTGACCATCTCTGTATCCTTAGCAATACACAGTACAGCAGGAATGCCAGGTACACGGTGTTAAACTGATAAGATGAAGTTAGCACATGCTCAGTAGTGAGGCAAACCTCCTTTAATATGTTTGTCCCTCTGTTGAATCTGCAGACAAGCAATCTGAGACCATGAGGGTATTGACTTTACTCTCGGGGAAGGGGGAGGCTGCTGTTGACTATGGCTCCAGCCCCCTGTCTGGCTCCCCAGCTCTACTCACTGTCCTTCAAACTATCAGACCTTTCATTTGTCACCATCGTTGGGATTGCTATGCTTCTGCCCAGAATCCTCTGTCCCCTCCTGGCTTTCTTGCACTAGGAGATGTCCCACTGATCCTGTGCATTTCTTTCAGACAAGGCCTCTGTGGGTCTCTGTTTAGTGCTTTCCGGGAGCTGTGTGCAGGTTCTGAGGGAGTGAAATGAGGCTTGGAGCTGAGTCAGGCTTGGGGAGGAAGGTAAGAGGAGAGTCAGAACACTTTCTGTCTAGCCACAATGGGCTGGGAATGCAGCTCAGTTGGTGCGGCGGTTCCCTGGAATGCATGAGCCCTGGAATTCATCTGCATAAGAGATGACACAGGCCTGCAATCCCGGCATTTGGGAGGTGGAGGCAGGAAGATTGCAAGTTCAAGGTCATCATCAGCTAGACAGCAAGTTTAAGGCCAGCCTGGGTCACGTGAGACCCTGGAGAGAGAAGGAAGGAAAGAAGGAAGGAGAACAAGCTAGGGAGAAAGACAGGGTGTGTGTGTGGGGGAAGCTGACTCAGGCTTCTGGAGAACAACTTGTAGTGAGTGAACTCAGCCTCAGCTTGACCGTGAACCCTGCTGTGTTCCTCAGGAATCTAGCACATCTGTAAAAAGCCGTAACATGACAGGGGATCTGTCCCATTCTTTATTTCTCCTGGGGTCAAGCCAGCCCAAGGCTAGCTTCCCATGACAGTGCAACAAGTTCTGGCCCAGCAGCCTTCATCTTGGAGCCTCTCCACTTAGTCTTGGGCTCAAACCCCATGTTTCAGTCTCCCTTAGATAACCTTTGTGCCCCCCACTCTCCACCCTGCAAAGCGGTTTTTCCTGCCTCAGTGCCAAGCCTGGCCAAAGCTGTTTTTGCCCTGTGCCCCTACCTTGCTATAAGAAACGCTGCCAACCCCGGCCACCATGAGTGGGTTGGTCCCCAGACAGCAGGATGCTTGCTGTGCTGTAGAGAGTGGAGTGGGGGCTAGGGGCGGAGCTCATCCTCCCATGGCTCAGATTTGCATGCTCAGCAGCTAAGGAACAATGGACCCTCCACAAATAGCACAAATAGCAAGCTCCCCCCAAATAGGGCTGATTACAGCCCCTCTACATGTTCGTGGAGAGAAGATGGAAGCTGGCACCAGAAGACAATGGGGTGTGAGAGTTGAAATTTTCCCAGGAATTCTGTGTGATTCCAAACAGATTTTTTTTTTCTTTTTAGCTCAACACAGACCAACAGGCTCGAGGAAGGGCAAGCTTGCACAGGGAGCTTGGCTTTATGGCCATGTGCACAACATGTGTTAAGGTGTCGCCTTGGCTGGTGGGGAGCAAATCCACTGTGGTGCCTGCACGGGATCTCCTTGGAGCCCTTCAGGACATGATTCTTAGATGTTCCAGGATGGGGGGGGGCAGTGCTCTTGCCAAGTCTTCTGGGATTTTTTTAAATTTTTTTCACAAGTCCCCTCCCCTTCTCTTCTCTGTTCTGTACCTACAATGTATCTCTACTATTCCCAAGCTCTTTATGAAAAGTACTAGGCCCATGCATACCATGAAATGAGAGACAAATGAAGGTGAGAGAGATGGAGACAGGCATACAAAGATGGTTGAGAGGATGGGGAAGGATGGACTGTGGAAGCCTGCATCTCCTCTCCTACAGATTTGCAGGGAGAGCCCTGTTCTGAGGAGAGAAGGGAAACTACAGGAAGTCACAAGTGACTGAGGTCAGAGCTGGTCTTAAAGATGGTCTACTCTGCTACTGCAGGCCAGACACTAAGATGCTTCTGGTGCATGTCCTGCCCTCCACTGATAAAGCAGAGACACAGCTCTCTGATCCTCTCACAAGGCAATTACAGAGTCCAAGAATTAAAGGGTTTGACATAGTGAAGCGCTGGAGAGACAGGCAACACTATGCACACAAGAGCTTTCTGCCACTCAAGTGGCTAAGGGCACGACAGCAAACATGGGGGGACTGTCACCAAGTGTGTCAGCAGACTATGATGTATTTCTGGGTGACTAAAGTGCAGTATTTGATCTTCGTGGGATGTCATAACTAAGTCCCACACTTGGTGCAGCTTAAACAACAGACACTCAGTTCCTCATAGCAGCAGAGGTTGGGGCCCTGGCTCATGGAACCGGAGTGGTCTATCTCCAGTTTGCAGATAGATGACTTCTCTTGGTGTCCTCTATACAGTCATGTGGAGTAACATGGCTTGCTGACAGATGACCCTGCCCTCATGCCTTTTTCATAGATGCTCTCTCCAAACACAGTGGCACTGGATGGTGGCAGTGGGGGGTGGAGTTTGTGTGTCAGGGTTTCTGTAAGTGAACAAGGGGTAGAATTCAGTTAATAACAAGCAGTGTGGCTCTTGTGTTATGTGGTGAGGGACAGGGATACACAAGAACAAGTGGGTGAGCATTACTAGAGGGTCTCAGAATCCCAGTGAGTTCCAAGACACTGACTTGTGAAGACTCATTAAGCAGAGAGGGCAGAGAGGATGGGCTCCCAACTCTGCTTTGTAAACTGTAGGCGTCAGTCTAATTGGATTATGGGACACACAGTGTCCCTTCTGGGTGGAAGGGGGCTTCCAACAGAGCCTGGTGGGTAAATCAGCAATAGAATGGAGACTTGCCCCAAGCATGAATGGTCGGTCCCATGCCATGGTCTTGGAGTTGGGATAGAAAGAGACTGAAATTCCTCTTTGGCATGCACTGACTCACACAACTGGTGGGACTCTTGAGTGACATAGTCTTCTTACTGGATGAAATGATCTGATCCTGGAAAGCAGAAGTTGTCTTTTATTTCTTTTCTTAGTTTGTGACTGTTGCCGTAACAAAATGCAATTTATAAAGAAGAGGGATTGACAATAATAGAGATTGGGAGTTCAAGTTCAAGGTGGGAACAGCCTTGGGGGCTAGTGTGGCACCTTCCATGGTAGGAAGGCAAATGGGCCTCTCTTGGTTCTCTTCTATAACAGCATTAAATCATACTCACCTCCCACTTGCCTGGTGGCTGGAGACTCTTTAGTAGTCTAGAATGGGGACCCAAAGCCATTTGCTTTCTGATGCCCATCATCTGTATCATGCCTCTGCTTCCCTTGAAGAGCTGAGGCCTTGTTTACCCGGCCTTGTTTACCCTCACAAGGAACAAGCTCTGCTTTAAAAATTTCCCATGGATGTCTACTCTGCGCACTCAGGGCTTAGCCTACTCTTCTTCATCTGGTTCCTCAGAAAGCTCAAAGGGCTTTAAACCTTTCCTTTCTAGTTGAAGTAATTTAAGCCAGGTCTGCCTCTTGGCATGCTGCTCACAGGTCTGGTACTTTTGATCTTTACTCAGTTCAGGTTCTTTTCTTTGGGTCTCTATCAACCCAGGTATTATTTGGATATATATTATTTAATCTTCAACTACTGGGAGTTTTCTCAGATATTTGCTACCAATTTCTGACTTAATTCTACTGTGTTCAGATTAATATATTTTAAATAAAAGAATTAAATAGTATTTCATTATTTGTGTGCATACACATGCATGAATGCCACAGTATGTGTGTCGAGGTCAAAGGACAAGTTGTGGGAGTTGATTCTCTCCTTCCATCATGTGGTTCAAACTGGGGTCATCAGATTTGTCAGCAAGCACTTTTATCTACCGAACCATCTCACTGGCCCAAAGAATGTATTTCTTATGTTTTCAATTTTTTTTTTAAAAAATTACTAAGGCTTACTTTTGGTGCAACACATTTGGTGTGAACATTGCATGCAACTTTGCAAGTTGGAGCTCAGCTGTGGTAGGTGAAGGATCCTACAGCTGTCTGTAAGCCAGTGTCTGAGAGTCACTCAAGTCATATTTTTCTATCAACTTGTTTCATCAATCACTGATATTGTTGAGACACACTTATGCAATTCTAAGCATTCTTTTTCCTTCTAGTTGGTTTTGCTTTCTATACTTTGAAATAATTATTACATACATTGATGTATTGAGGAATTGATAAAATTGGTCCTTTATCACTATCAATATTAAATGTTTCTCTTTCTCCCCACTTTTTAAACTCAAATGCATCTTATTTTCCTGAGAAGAGTGTGTAATTGTTCTTGCTATTTTGATTGCTGTAACAAAACACCACAGATTGTATCATTTATAAAGAGCAGAGGTATACTTCTGAAGACTGGTATCTTCTTGGCTTCTGGCAATAGGTCTTCTTGTAGCTTCATAATATAGCAGGAGGCATGTTGAATTTGCCAAGATGAATTTGCTGTTATGCTAACTCCAGATAATGAGAACTTACTTCAACGCTGGTTTTCACACATAGTAATCCCACAGCACTACCTGATGATTTCTGTAGTTTATTCATGGTGTTTAGGCCATTTACATTTAATATAATTATTGGACTGTTTGTATTTAAGGCAACCATCTTTCTGTTTGTTTTTATTTGTCTGACTTGCTCATTATTTACCTTTTCTTCTTGCTCTGCCTTTAAGCTAAGGACATTTTTGATATTTCACTTTCAGCGTTGCCTTAGCAACTATGCCTTTTAAAAGTATTTTCATTGGTTGTCTATAGTTTATGTGTTTGTAACTTATCCCAGCCAGACTTACAGACTTCTCAATTTTTCTTCCTAATCTGCCAACAAATCCTCAGACTCCTTTTCTTCCTCACCCTGGCAGTGACAGAGCAGACCCAGTGCTCAGGCCCTTTCCTACCAACTCTGACTCTTTGGATAATCTCCTCTAGTCCTACTGGTTTAAATTCCATCTATATTTTTAATTCTAAATTATCTTCTGAGAGTCAGGTATCCAACTGTTTAAATAGCACCACCTCTCAGATTCTAATAGAATTGTCTAAAATAGTACTTCTAAAGGATTTATTATTTATATTATTTATATATAGGGTGTGTATGGGGGGTGTGCATACATGTGTACATGCAAAGCCCAGAAAAAATGCAAAGATCCCCTAGATTTGGAGTTACAGGCTTGTTATGAGGGAGCTGAGATTCTGACTCTGTCAAGATTGTGCAGCAAATGCTGTTAACGGAGCAGCTGCCTCTCCAACCATGGAGGCACTCTTGATCGTTCCTTTCAATACTCCTGTCTTACTTCAGTTTGCTATTTTTCAATGAATGGCTTCACTTAGTGGATTCAGGATGAAAATCTAGGAGTTAGCTGTAAGCCTTTGTTGTTTTCACCTCCTACTTTCGATTTTTAAATAATTTAGTAGACATTTGAGCCAGTATAAGCTCTTAGCACTCATGCTTGCACCCCATTCCAGTCTGCTATCCAGCAATGTGACTCCTTCCTTCCTTCCTGCTTTCTATCAACTATTCTCTACACAGTAGTGGAAATGTTTTCTTTTAAGATGCCATTTAGATCTGACATTCTGCCTAAAATCTCCCAGGAACTTTCCTTCACACTAACACTGAGCACACAGCATTCTTTCAGCCTACACTGTCTTTACACCATTTGGCCCTGGCTCATCTCCCTATAATCACCTTCCAACATGCTCTCTCTCCCTTTGCATATGCTGAGGCCACAGCCCCTGGTTCTTGTGCTAACTCTTCTCTCAAGTCTGGTATCTTCATGGTTTGGTGCTTCTCAAGGCTTAAAGATAGGCCTAACTGTCGCCTCTAGCCACCCTTTCCAAAATACTTTCCCATACCCCAATCACCACCTGTCTCCAATACTATACCTTGTCTTCACAGTATTTATAGACATTTGAAATTATACTTTTTCGTACTTGTCAGAATGTTGGCCTACTCTAGCAGGTACGTTGTTATTTTCAATGGACCAGCCTCCTGGCAAGAACAGAATCTTACACATAATAACTCAATAAAGATTTATCAACTTAATCTATCACATCAGGTCCTTCCTTCCTTCCTTCCTTCCTTCCTTCCTTCCTTCCTTCCTTCCTTCCTTCCTTCCTTTCTTTCCTTCCTTTTCTCTTTCATTCCTTCTTCCTAATAAAGAGAATCATTAATAGTTAACAGAATAAAAACATGGTGGTGAATATTTACTTTCTCCTTCTGCTTCTCTAAAAGTGAATTAAATCTTATTGTTGGACAGTTCTCTTAATAGACTCTGAGTTCATGTTGGGAAAAACATCTCCACTGAGTGCAGACCAATCTGTCCTGAGATGAGGACAATGGTCTCAGTCCAGTGGCTAAGAAGTGAGAGGATGTGGTCACAAACTTAAATTCAAATGGACAAGGCTGGGTCCTAGTCATGGTCTCTGGTACAGCTTTGGTCCATTGTCCAAAGTTAAAGAAGCCTAAAACCTCTTCCAAGAGGTCCTCATTGGGACATCCTCTTTCCCAGGCTTCCATGTAGCAGGCACCCCAGTGAATGGATGCCGGATACACCACAGAATAGCATGAGACTGAATGGTGCTCCTATATGTGTATAATAGATTTTCATCCTTATAACTGCCAAGGAACACAAGGGAAGGAGAAAAGGACATTGGTTCTTGAATTTCCCATGTATTGGGGAAGATGGAGTTAATAAAACCCACGTTTGGCCATGTTGTCAAGATATCAAACCAAACTGGTGACAAGACCAAGGCTGTTAGTAGGGAAATTGCTGGGCCTGTATCCAGAAAGCCAGGACAGGGTACTTGGCGCAGAGTAGGCAGAAGGGAGATGAAGGTGAGTCCCACAGGATCTACCAGAGAAAGAGTATTGGAAATCCTAGAGGGGTTCTGCCACCAATGCACAATTTTCCTTAATTTCCTCAATTGTGGCTGTTATCCCCATAATGAGAAACACAACCTCACTTCTAAGCAGGCTGTGAGGCTGGCAGAAAGCTGAAACCTGAAAATCAGCAGATACAGGGCTGCGTACAGCCTTTTCTATTGAAATTAAGCCACATCCAAAACACAGGGAAAGGGCTCCAAATAGCTTCAGACAGCAGCCAGCCAGCCAGGGCCCTTACCAGGCACCGGATGGACGCTCTCCGGACTCGTCAAAAGAGGCCCAAATCAAAAGTGCTCATTTCAATAACGTAAGAAAATAAACATGGGGCTTATTTATAGCACAGGAAAGGTACTGGGGCAAAAGACTGCTCGTTTGGTAATCCACCCTGATAGGGCAGACAGGATCCAGACCCCCAGGCTCTCTGGTAACAGGGTAAGCTGGAAAGGGGACCAGAAGAAGAGCTGGCAGCCAGCATCAACAGGTACAATCTGGAAAAGACCCAGGTAAGAGAGGGAAGATGCTTGAGACATCTGCTGTCTCTGTTCTGGCAGAAGGAAGGAGAGCCTGACAGCGGACTCCCATCAATCCCTCAAGGGAAAGTGTATGGGAGCAAATAAAGGTACCTCCTAGTACCTTCATCCACTGGGTCATCACATACAGCTGGGACAGACACTGGAGTCCCACATACACCTGGGACAGACACTGGAGTCCCCACATACACCTGGGACAGACACTGGAGTCCCCACATACATCTGGGACAGATACTAGGTTCCCACATACATCTGGGACAGACACTGGAGTCCCCACATACATCTGGGACAGATACTGGAGTCCCCACATACAGCTGAGAGATCCACTGGTTCCCTACATACAGCTGGGACAGACACCAGAATCCCCACGTACAGAGGAGGCATAAGGCTGAGGTGTACATGGGATCCCAGTACCAGAATAAGGTACCCACCCAGAATAAGGGTGGGACTAAAACATAACTCCTCAGAGACTTGGCCAGTGTTGGCCTCAGGATATATGCACAGCCCCAGATCTCTGCCAGCTGCACAGCATGGAGAATAGCATAATGCCTGTCACAAGTCTGTGTGGATGTTCTTCTGGGGCCCTGGGCCAGAACTGGCTGCTCTTCATATGTGCTCCCAGAAAACCATGGTTTCTGAGTTTATCTTTGGGATAGGGGACAGCAACATCAGTTTGCAGCTGTGAAAAGGGCTCATGCTGACAACTTCTGCCAGGAAGGCTGTGTGGTGGTAAGGCCCAATGGGTGGCTCCGGTTTAAGGGACACCTCGCCCGTGTGCAGCTCCAGAGAGGTGGCACAAATTATGGAACTTGCTGAGCAAGAGTGAGGAAGCCTCTCCAGGGGTTCATCCAAGTCAGAAGACAATAAAATCCCCTGAAAGGCTGCACATCGGAGGAAACCAAATGCAGGACTGATTCTGGTCATGAGAAAGGAATCTGGCTACCCATACAGATCCCACACTTTCCCAGAGAACCTGGGGGCTACGCTAATGGAGGTTGAAGATGGCTCAGTGCATCTAAGTCTTCAGATGAACTCCCAAGAGAGGGGCCAGGCTTACAGTGCAGTAAGTCCTGCTTCCTCCTGCCCTGCCGTGGACAGCACCAGGGAGCTTCTGTCACAGTGTACTGTGGATGGGCTGGGTGGCTGCTCCAGTTCAGCTCAGAGTCTCACCTCCCAGAATGATGAGCGTTCCTGCCAGAGTCGCTCAGGAAGTAGTTAGGCATAGCTTGGGTCAGCTTGGCAGAATCCATCTTGGCCTCTCTGGGCAGCCTGTGGTAGATTCTCTGGCTGCTCCAGAAGACTACCTGGGGTCCAAGAAAGGAGGAAAACAGCCTCCAAAGAGGCCATTGCCATAAAGCAAAGAAGACCAATGGCATTGCAGTGTGGATGGGGGTTGGAGGTCTGGCTCACTTGACAGAGGTTTGTCTGAGAGGATTAAAAATTCAAGGTCACCCTCCAAGTACCTATTAAGTTGGAGGCTAGTCTGGGGTACATGAGACCTACCCCCCAAAATAAAACATCCCTCCCACAGAAGAAAAAAAAGCCACACAATGGTGCTGATGGGACCCAAGCCACAGGTGACTGGTGTGGGATATTTGTACACTGTGTGAAGATGTGTGGCTGTCACTGCTGTAATAAAAACTGACTGGCCAATAGTTAGGCAGGAGGTAAAAGCAAAACTTCCAGGGCAGAGGGAGAGAAACTGGGAAGAAGAACCTAGGCACAGAGGAGACATCGAGGAGACATGAGGAGACACAGAGGGAGTCGGACATACAGAATAAAAGGCCAAACTTTCAGAATCAACAAGAAGTCTTTGTGTTGTTGTTTGGGAGCTAGTTGTGGTACAGAGAAAGACTCATTACAGGTGATCTCTCAGTACAGTAGGGCCACAAGCTGTGGACCCAGCAGAAACCTTGATCAAATCCAATCACATCCTTAACATGACCTCTGCTTCTTGATTTTGCTTTAGCTGAAACCATCCAAGGTTCTTGACTTGATCCCCTAATCATGCTTCCTTGCTGTTTGCGGTCAGATCCTGGAAGAGACTGGAACCCAAGGATTATAAGGCAGTCCCTCAGCTGGTATGGACGGAGGAGTCTGCCTCTGCTGGGCTGCCCAGCACACTGTAGGAGAGATTCCCTTCCGCACAAACAGAACAGAACCCAGCAACTAGCTCAAAGCACTGTGTAAATTAGACAAGGCTGTGAAGCCAGGCAGTCGGGGCTAGTACATTGTAAAGAGAGATCAGCAGACCCTCACAGGGTGAAAAGAAGTCAGAGAAAAAGATGGTATTTCCATTTCAGTTTTCCAGAAAAAGGCTTTGGCCTAAACCCAAGACATGGTAAAATAAAAATTAAAAGCAAACAAACAAATCAACCAACCAATCAACCAACCAACCAAAACTAAGAGCAAGTATCTAAGTAAAATTAATCAGAAAAAATGTCTTTGCAAAGCTGCCATTCTCAGAAGGCTCGTTCCAGTCAGTCCCTGGGGAAGCAGTGGCTCAGTGCACACATCTGGGCCAGATCCAAGGTCAGTTCAGATCCCCTTCTCTATAGGCCAGTGGGCTAGAGTGCCTTCTAAAAGATGTCTTACTCTGGAACCAGCTGTTGTCTGCTGTAGGCCAGAACATGGCGTTTTAATTAGCATTATTGTTCTGCTTCTGAAACCAGGCTCTGTGGCGTCCCAATGGCAGATGGTCCTGACCCAAGCTTAGGCAAAGCTCGCTGGCTAGCTTAAGACACAAAGGGTAGGGTACAGGCCCTTGTCATTTTGGATCCAGACCACTTGCTCCATTTTCTGTCCTGTTTCTACTGAGGGAACCACCTGTCTTTCAGACAGTACCTTTGAGGCTTGTGTTGAGTTTAAGGCACAGTTCTGAACATAACACTGACTTTATATTTTACTGTAGGACCTAACCCCAGCTTTTCTGGAAATAATGGGGTACTTTGTGTGGAATGTTACTGTCTAACAATCCAACAGAGTCTATGATCCTGGGGCTCCCAACATCTAAGATTATAGTTCCTCTTCCAAATCCAAAGTTCTCTTTTTTGTTAACTAATATTTCTATGGTGTATTTGTTCCCAGGTGAGCGTACAGGTCACATGTGGGCATGGACATGTGCATATGGCATCCCTAGGCCAGCCTCTGGTGCCGTCTCTACCCTCCTTGTCTTTCTAGGCAGGGTCTTGAGTTTTTCCTGGACCGTGACTTAGTCAGGATGGCTGGCCAGCACTCAGGGATTCTCCCCTGCAAAGGGAGTGCTAGCATGACTGCCATACCTGGCCTTTCTACATGGGTTTTGGGGACTGAACTCAGGTCTGCATGCTTGTGCTAAGGGCACTTTATCAAGTACTCAACCCCTTCAGTTAAAAAAAAATATGGATGTGTATCTGTGTGATAGTTCAGGCAAATATGTCCTGTGGTGCATGTGTGGTCAGGAGACAACTCTTACAGTTGGATCTTTCCTGCAGTAGCCAGACGGAGGGTGATGTCACATAAGCCCCCCATAAGCACAGTCCCGGGCTCTCTACAAGGATTTCAATGTGTCTCCCCCTCCCGCACCCCCCATTCTGGAAACAGGATGGTGACCCCTTAAAAATAGAGACACATAATATTGCAACTTCAAGGATATGGGTAGCAAAAGAAACCCTCCAGTGTTGTGCGTGTGATACCATAAAACTTCCTGAAGTTCATGCAGCAACGCACAGCTGGAGTGTGTATCTGCAACATGTGCCTAGTCTATTCCACCAGCCCCAGATGAACTTCCTAGACCTCGACCTCCACTTCTGCTGCGGCAGAAAGCTTCCTCTGGCCTCTCCATTGGTGGGAATGTACATGAGTGAACTTTCTAACAAACTCATTTACTCTGTGTGTGAGCATGCGCGTGGGCGCACATGCACGGATACATGTCTGTGTGAGTATGAGTGCATACATGCTACAGTATGCTATGAAAGTCAGAGGAAACTTACAGGGGTGGGTTCCTTCCTTCCATTTCCTGTTCTGCAGCTTGAGCTCAGGTCATCAGGCTTGTGTAGAAAACACGTTTACCTGCTGAGCCATCGTGCTAGCTTCAAAATGACATAGGACCACTGGATAGGTCAGTGTTCACCACACTGCTCAACAGAACAATGGGTGGCGTGAGCGATGATGACTGGCGTACAACAAGGTTTCTGTAATTATATCCATATTCTAAGCAAATTGTTATGTATTTTGTGTTCTGGGGACATATGTTATGGCTAAAGCCCAAACTGTGGCTAATCTTAATATTAGACCCAGATAAATCTGTTTCAAATCTATAACATTTAACATTTGCCAGAGTAGATTTGTTCATCAACTAGGCTTAAAGAGGTATAATTCACACATGTGCAGTATTAGGAAATGCTGAAATGTAATGATTTAAATATACCAGCAACTGCTGGGATATGGTTGCTATGGCAGTATTTAACGTTAGCCAGAACCCCTTGGCCAATGTTATAGCCACAGCAAAAGAACGAGGATCCTGGGCATCCCCTTGGGGTGGGGGGTCACAATGCCCTTAGCTCCTACAACATGGTAGCAGCTAGAATGACTCCAGGGTGGCAGTCAGAGGACACTTATTTCCCTGAGTATACCTTGAAATATCCAGACCTAGGGCTAAGGACACCTCTGATGGACTTATCTTAGGATAAGTCTTAGGATGTTCCCATAAACACATACTTGATGCACATGGAGCTGGGTGTCCTTCCTGGCTGCATCTTCTCAGATGGCTGTCAGAACAGAAGGTTGGGTTATATGCACAGAACAAGGACTATGCATTCTAGACAGAAGAAAAAGGAATAAAAAATAATTTTAATATCAAAAAGCCACAACAAGGAGTTGTTTGGGTACTGTCAGGACATTTCTTGGCAGCCTGTGCTCTTCTGCTATGTACGCAGGACTGTAACTCAGGTCCAAGCCTAGTTCTCACCCTCAGCAGTATTGGGATCTGCAGCACGTTTTAGGCTTGGCTATTCCTCCAGATTCTGCTGTCGTGAAATAACTGCATTCCTCTGCTGTGACTCCTGGATCTGAAACTGTGGACAGTCATCACAGCCCTCTCCTCTAAGGCAACTGAAGGGCCAGAGAGCTGGTAAACTGGGTCTGCAAGCCAAAACCGATACTCTGGGCTCAAAACTGCAGCTAGTCCCTGAGACTTCCTTCCTTTGGCATTTCCAGAGAGTCCATCGGAGATGGGAGGACAAAGCAAGCTGCACAGTTCAAGAGGCTCCAGTGTGTTTGGGGAAGTTTGACCCAGGCTGTCCTTCTCTACCCCACAGTGAGTGCTGCAGGGCCTAGCTGGGTTCCTCCACAGTCCTGGCTCATTGTGGCAAGCTTCATAAGCTGCCAATGTTGGGGAAGCTCTTCAGTTTCTCTGGGAAGTCGTCTTTGTAGAGCACTGGGTCAGCACGGTGCTCCACCACCTTGAGGGGCATGGTCCCAAAGACAGAAGCAAACTTATTGATGCATTCAGACCTGAGGGTACAAGCAGAATGGAAGTGATTAGCTGCTGAGAGACAGCAAAGCCCAACATAGCCACTGTCCACAAGAGAACTGAAAGGCGCTGAAAGGGTACCTAGCCCATTGCTGGGCTCTGCAAAGGGCTGTGATGGAAAGCAAGATGATGGGAGATCCCTGGCTCTGTATGGAGGGAGAAAGTGAATAGGGGATGTTGTCTGCAGGCTTGCAGGTCAGGACACCTGCCCCTCCCCCTCAAATTCCAGTCATTTTTCCAGCACTAGCAGGCCTCAAACCCAGGTGGATTAGCTCCAGCAATCCTTAACCCCATCTCTGCCAGTTATAGGGAAGGAGGATAAAGGAAAGAAAAAAAGGCTCTGCTTGCTTAAACTGAAGAGGTGGATGTAAGGGTCCTATCCATGCAAGGCAGAGGAGTAGAGGGACTGGTGACTCCAAATTTCAAGAAATGAGCATTTAACTCCCCGGCACTCACAGATGTTCTGTACATATCCAGCCATAAGCACTGCTCTGCTGACACAGCCAGAGCCCACAGAGGGCTTTCTGCATAACTGGTGTGATTTTTGCTACTCCCACACTAGAATTGGGAGCAAGAGCAACTTGGTGACAAGAGCTGAACATTGTGAAGCAGAGCCTCCTCTGTGCTTCTTGCAGCTGAACTTTCCTTCAGAAGAAAGGGTCAGGCCCTTAATAGGAATGGCTCAGGTCAGTCAGGCCAACTGAGTGTGACAGCTGGGTGATGAGGGTGTCAGCACCAGGCCAGAGGGGAAAAGCAGCCTGGGAAAAGCCCTTTTGAAGCTGGGGCCCAGAAGGATGGATTTCAGAGGGTCAGTGCCTTCTGGGCAGCTGCCGGAGAGCTACGGAGGAAGCTTGATGAGAGAGTGGTCACAGGGCAGTAGCCAGCTCCAAGTGCTCACAGTCACCTCTCCATCTCCAGATACCCCATAAGCTGCTTCCAAAATGTGTAGACAGAGAAGAGCTCCGGGCTCAGGAAGGTGTCTGTTAGTGAAGGCCACCATCGCCAGGTCTTCCGTCCTTGTTGCATTTCCGAAGAGCTTGCACACTGCACCACGGACTTTTGGTCACTAACGTCAACAGATCGACCCACACCACAAAGAAGTGACACTCGCTCACGATAGCCCAGTTTCTAGTGGGAAGGCTGAGACACTAAGAGGCTGATGTGTAAAAGCTTACTAACTAAATAAATAAATTTGAAAAATGTGCCAGAGCCAGAGCCAAACCCAGGGTTTCCAGCTCCTGAGACCAAAGTCTGAGTGACAAGACACAAATCTACTCATTAACCTGTGTGGCCACAACACCAGAGCCCCTGTTCTGTGCCAGGTAATTTACCTCCACATCTCACTGATTTCTACTCTTTCCCATCCTCATCTCTCCTGCACAAGGCCTGAGTTTATATTAGCCTCATGCTAGATTCAGAGAGGTTAAGTTGCCCAAGAAGGATGATTCGCAGTGCTGGAACTGGGATTCCTTCATTGGCTGGGATGTAAATGAACACGGCTGGGTCCAACCTGCATCACAGGTTTTCAGGCCTATATTTAGTTCTGTATCTAGCAGGCTATACAGTGCTTGGTACAAAGACTGCCATAACTGTTCACGAGCTTATGAATGGACACTATAATTTGAAATGTAATGGAAAAACTGAAGTTCAGGTAAGATAAGCCAATTTCTTAGGTTGGATTCCTAACTGGACATAAAATGCTGCTTTAAGTCAATATTGTCTGTCATGGCGTCCTTGGCAATGACACTCGTCAAAGAGAACGAAACTTCTTCTGGTGCTTTAAGAACTAGCAGCCCCTGGAAACAGACTTGAAGGAGTAAAAGCTACTTTCCTTCTCAGATGACAGTTCTGATCCCAGACTCCAAATCTACGACTAAATAAGCAGACTGAACCCCAGGCCCCAATAAAAGGTCCAAGGATGGTGGAGCAGTTTCATCTTCCACCAGAAGACGGGACAATGGGTAAGCAGACAAGCGCAGGGCTCTACAGTGAACTGTCTCCTGGGCTCTCTTCCTTCCTCCAGCCTAAGTGCCTGATTTCTCAAGTCAGGGCTCCAACCTTTACCCATGAAGCTTTGTTCATAGCCAGTGTATTTTCAAATGTGTCTCCTGCCCCTCTATGAATCTCCCAAGTGGATGGCTTGTATTTCCCAGCGGCCCTTGGTCACCAAAACTCACTCTTTATGACCTGGCTTAGTTACTTCATGCTGTCAACTTTTGGGTCTCCACTAAGCAGGTCTGTTTGTCCCTGGCAGCTTTCTCACTCCAGCTCTGCACACCCTGTCTTTCTTCTATCTCGCCAGGAGACTTCTGGCTTCACTTACTGTCTCCCAAATGTAGGAATGTCTCCCTTCTTCCCTTGGATTTTCTTAAGTCCACTGCTCTGTCTGGGGAGCTACCTTCCATACATCTTCATTCCCACTGGCCCGCGCAGAGGGCAAGCTCTCAGGGCCATACATCCTACTGATGTCATCCATGATTAAAATCTCCTGCCTACATCCACTGCCTTGTTCAAGGACAAGCACTCACCAACTGCTCACCCCTCCCCTGTATTGTTTGCACTGTGAAAGGTCCTGCCATTTTTCTTGACTCAAAAACCCAAGTTATTTCTGTAACTTCTTTCCCCACAGCCTCTCCACACCTATCAAGGTGGCAACAAAACTCTGGCATGTCTTCCTTAGGACAATTGTGGGCATTTTCACTTGTGCCTTTCTGTGTAGGTTCAGGCTGGTCATCCTTCTCCCGTCTCTTCAATATTCTTTCCATAATAAGGACTGCTTTAAACGAGTCTTAGATCAATTCCTTGAACAGGTTAGTCAGCTTTTTAAATCCTTGATGGCTTCTCAGAGTCTGAAGGAAAAACCTAAGCTCTTTAATTGGGGATTCAACCTGGCTCAAAGTAAATTTCTTTATGCCAAAATAACTTTGAACTTGCTGACCTGGCCTCACAGTTTCCATTCCTCTGACCTGCTCATCCTACTCGGAAGATGAAGTCCTGGAGATTTTTAAAAATTTTTAAATTTATTTAAATTTTAATTATTTTTATTTTATGTGCATTGGTATTTTGCCTGCATGCATGCCTGTGTGAAGGTGTTACGGACTCCTGTAAGCTGCCATGTAGTTATTAGAAACTGAACCCAGGTCCTCTGGAAGGGTAGCCAGTGCTCTTAACTACTGAGCCATCTCTCCAGCTCCCCTGGTGATTTTTTAAAAAAAACATTTGTATGCATATATGTTTGTATGTATGTGTGTATGCCACGTGAGTGCAGATGCCTGTCAAGGCTAGAAGAGGGTACTTAGTCTCTGAAGCTGGAGTTGGTTGTGGGGAACTGAACTTGGGTCATCTGGAAAAGCAGCAAGTTCTCTTAACCACTAAGCCTTATCTCCAGCCCCTGGTGATTTGCAAAGCCTCCTTTCCATGCTACCACTTTTAACAAAATTGTTCTGAATAATCCACCCAATAAGAACGTTTCTTTCTTGCCTCTTGTTAATATAAACTGTACTTTCCTAAGGGGATGCACCACAAACAGCCCCAGATTAGGCTTTGTAGACATATAAATATATACACTCCTGCTGTGCACAGCCACTGCTGGGAAAGAGGAAGCACTAGGCTCTGAAAGAACTGTAAACTGTAAGAGCTTCACAGTGTTCCTGAAGCAGCCTCCATAGCTCTCTGCTCAAGGCATCTTAACCATCTTCCCAAGTGTTCTGGCCCTGCCTTTAGCACAGCTTTAACCCCACCATGAACTTGAAGGTTGTCATCAGGTCAGCTTTCTTCCCTCCGCTGTACTGTAACCTCCACGTTAACTCTGCCCGCAACTACTTGCCTCAATGCTATGAATTCTCCCCAGTACTGGGAGTAAGGTAGGTTTTAATAACCATTTCATCTACTCTGGTAGAATTACAACCGGGGCCTTTTCCCAATGAGCTATGGTAGATAATTAATTCTGCCATACTTAACAGCATTTGCAGTGTTACAGGGGACATTAATATATGATTTCACGTCGACTGTGTCAATGGCTTTTGAGTAAGCTATCTGTATGAGGGAGCTAAGGACGTTATTTAGAGTTAAAGAAACAAAATATCACAGAAGAACCCAAGACCAGATGAAAGGGTTGGGAGGATTTTCTTGTGGTTATGGACTTCAGGAATGAACTCTGTCAGAGAAGCACATGCAACTTGGGAAGCTGAGCAAAGGCTGCAGCCACATTCTTGGAGCACACTTGGGTCCCTTGACGACTGAGCTAACAGATGTTAGAGCTCATGGGCCCGCGTATGGAGGGGCTTCTAGAAGAAGTCAGATGGATCCAGGCACTCTGAAGGCTGGGGACCAAGAGGGTCTAGTGCAGATCCAAGTGGTCATGAAGAAAAGATACCCATGACAGAATTCTTAGGATTCCTAGCCCAGGTGACATGACACACTCACGTGACTGCTGAGGAACTAACAGAATGGTTCAGAGTCACCCTGTTGTTCCAGTCTTCAGAGCCCGGCAGGTGGCATAGCAGGGACAGTGGAAACATTTTGTCTCTGCTGGGCTGGGATTAATTCTTTCAAATCAAGCATTACTGTAACATGGAACTATTACCCTGAGAAACTAGCCAGTGTTTCCTTGGAGTCAGCTCACTTCCATGCAAGTGACTACAGACAGTCACTCAGTCCACACAAAGGATCTGGCTTCTACAGCTTAAGGCCAGCTATATTTTTTCAGAACCTTCCAGCCATTACAAATTGAGTGAGGAGCATCCCAAATTAATTCACTGGATGACCTGGGTTTGAACTAACTCAATTCCCACAGTGCAAAAGGACCAGCCAGGACTGGCTCCAGGACAGGCTCCAAAGCCACAAAGAAATCCTGTCTCGAAAAACCAAAAAAAAAAAAAAAAAAAAAAAAAAAGGAGGTGACTGGCTACCAGCTGCTATCCTTGTATCTCTAACACAGGCCCATAAACAGGCCCAGGCAGGAAGTGGGAATGGAGACTAGGGTGGACCTCTGTTCAGAGATGTACTCACCTCTCCACCATGTGAGTCTGGTCGAGTGAGAGCCCATCGATGGCCGTGCACTCAGGACACTTGAACTTCTTTCTTGGGGTTACCTGCCAAAGAACACGAAACACATGGCTGTCAGTGCCCAGGACTATAAAGTCACTCTATGATGCCACTCTGCAGGCTTCTGTGCAGGGATATATATATATATATCCATATATATATGCAGGATATATATATACCTGTGCACCCTGTGCATGTATGCACACATGCACATGCGCACACACCTCAGCATTCCTCCATTCAATCTGTGCTGCCTCAGCCAAGGACAGAACTCCCAAGGGCCCAATAAAAGCAGCTTGGAGGGCTTTTGCCTTCTGTAACTGGAAAGAAGCCGTGATGACAAGCTCCTTAATTCCTGTTTAATGACTGTTTTCTCACTGCCAAGGTCCTTGTATAAACACCATTTGTTCTTGCAGTCATGTGGGCAGTGAAATACAGCCTCCCACAACTTGCAGTCTAACCTTGGTCCCAACAGGCAGCCTCTCTCCTTCTCTTCTAAGGCCCAGAGCTAGAGCAGCACCTCTGCTGAAGATGCCAGTTCATTTCCCAGTTTCCTTGGTCAGGAAAATAACTATACAGCCCACGTCCTAATTCTTCTTCCCTGACTCCTTTAACACTCACTGCCAAGCCTGAGACTCTGGGTGATCCTTCTAGCAAAGCCAGGGAGGCTGCTATGAAGATGAGTAAATGGGGAGGGAAGGGAGAATAACACCAACCAGGGCAATGTCGAGACTCCCAGACTCCACCCATATCAAGCAGTCACAGCTAACCACACGTTAAAGAAGAAATGCAAGGTCTGTGGTCCCTGGAAAGCAGCCCCCACAATTTACACTTTCCATTTTTCTTGAAATCCTTTGCTTTGAGTCCTGGGGCACATGACGGGGACTCAGTGAGACGCCATCCAAGCTGCCAGCCTAAACTCCGATGATGGTGACGCTTCCAGGCTGCGAAGCCTCTGGCACTACCCAATTTCACATGGAATTCTAATAGCCCACAAGTGGGCTTATACTACTGATCTATAACTTGGGCTCTGATTTGAACATAGTGTTTCAAGAATAAATACATATTTTCAGGTCCAAAGACCTTGTTTTTTTTTTTTTAGCTTTTAGTATTTTGTCATAAGTATTTTAAAATACTGGTAGTTGGATCTTTAAAGCCAAAGATTAGGACAATTGCATAAGCACTCTACTCTCTGTACAGAAAGCAGTACCTATTTACTGTTCCAACAGCTTCCCTGGGCCAGGGAACAATACTGGGCTCCAGACAGCCAAGCAAGGGGGTGGCACAGACTCTCACCTTAATGACAGCTTTCCCTGTAACGTTGGCCACCAGGAAATTCATGGCAATATCTTCACAGTTCATGTGAGCATCCACCCAGTTCTTGATGTCCCCAGGCATTTTGTAGGTATACAGGTAATTAAAATACTGTCACATGAGACAAAAAAAGAAGAAATAAAGAATAGTAATTCTCCCTGGCTGGAATATCAAGGGTAACTTGGTGGTACAAGGAGAAAATTAATCACAAGACTTGACTAGGCAAAAGGAGGTTAAGTGGCCTAGCGCCTTTAAAATGGGCTGGTACTGTGCACCGTGGGATACTATGTCACACACACACATCACTAAAAAAAATTAAAATGGTAGGTATGTGCTTTTCATTTCTTAAGTTACGATTTACTTTAATGCAGACTCCTGGATAAGTGACAGGGGCAGATGGACGGCAGCAGGCATGGCAAGCTTACCTTCTTAAGAGTCCCTTTAAAGTGTAACATTCAATAAATGCAAAATAGAAAGTAAGAGAAATATTTTCATTGTCTTCCTATTAATAAAAAGTGTGAGCCAAACATCCAAGTGGTCATGAGAACGATTGCTCCAGCAAGTCTTTCTGTGGGCCACGCCATGAGCTAAGAGTGAAAGCATATGCTTACAGAAGCCAAACAAGGGAGAGGCAAACCTGAAATTACCATAAACTCCATGAGTAAACTAGAAACTAACAGGTCAAAGCTAAGTGGTCACATGTGGAGGTGTGTTCCCCTAGTCCCAGCACTTGGGAGCCTGAAGCAGGAAGATTGTGAGTTCAAAGCCAGCCTGGGGACCTAGGAAGATCCTGCCTCTAAAAGCAAATGTCTGAACATGTAGATAAGCATGTACAATCATGATAAACTCCCAAAGCTATCAACAGTAGTCTGTTTTGTTTGTTTTACTGAGACCAAAACCTCTATCTTGACCTAGAATCTCAGAAAAGTGGAAGCAGCAAAGACGAGCTGACAGCCAGCCAGAGAGCAGGCTGGCAGAGCGCTCTACACATTAACTCTGCGACGGCCGAGTCAGGGAGACTGCAGGGCTGAGGGCAACACTCTAAAATCAAAAGCATAGCC
>NW_004949096.1:16920432-16922120 GCF_000317375.1 Microtus ochrogaster | reverse complement strand
AAAAAAAAATAAAGGCATGTGCCACCATGCTCAGTATAAAAGCAAATCTTAAGTCAGCTCTCAGAACACACACAGGAAACAGCATCCTTACCAGAATCTGGTCAGAACTCACACTGTAAGACTAATTTTATTCATCAAAACAGCTAAGTTTAATTTTCTAAATGTACTGTTATGCAAAGAATGGCAAGGCAGTCAGTTTCATGTCCTGTTGGCATTGGCAATGAAGGAATCTAAGACACCCAGCAGTCACTCCTTCTGTTGTAATTATACCTTTAGGAACCTAATAGTCACAAGCACAATAGTTACAAAAAGGATATAAATTGCTACTTAAGCATTAGATACTAACATCTGAAATGACAAAAATTAAATACTCAATGGAAGAGAAATACATAACTTAAGGAATATTAAGACAGTGGCTTATTACCAATTATGCTACAAAATAACTGTTTATAAAGAGAGATGAATGGCCTGAGAAAACACTAATAGCAAAAAGTGCACAGGTGAGAATGTGTGCAACTACATATGTGTATGTGTGTGCAGAGAACAGAAGGCCAGAAAGGCACCTCCCAACCAAGCTGTCTCTAAATGATACAAGAACAAGCAGCTTCTCCTCACATGTTGATATGAATTTTTGGTGCTTTTTATTTAGAAAGAGTATCATACAACATGACTCTTTCAAGCCTTTTAGATAAAACCTTTTTCTAAACCCAGCAAAAGCCTGGAAGATTAAACAAGCGAGTCAAACAGGTGCCACACACGCCCTTACCTTGTGGTAGAAAGCCGCACCCGTGAGCACCATGGACACTTCATTGGTCCACTCAGACTCGTACTTCCACTTGTTCATCTCATGATCCCAGAGATGCAGGCGGCCTGGGTAGCCTACCAGCCGGTCAGGAAATTCCCGCCAGACCTAGGGACAGAGCACACCAATAAGCCATCCCCAGTTCAGATGAGCACCAAGTACTGAGGTTCCCAGGCTGGCCTCAACAGACACCTGGGGTCAGGGTGGGCTGTTGAGGACTCCACCAAGCAGATGGTAGCATCCCACCAGTTTTCAGAGGTAGAGGTGGACTTTGACTTCTTCTAGAACATCATGTGTCATTTCATGTGGAAAAAGGGCTTGCTGAGTATTGTCTATGCCAGCTAGACACGGAACAGACTGCCTTCCCTTCTCTGCATTCAGAAAATTAAACTTACTGTTTGATAAATGAGACGAACTTACTGTGAGCTCTGAGCAGGGTCTGGTGGGGCGGCAGTTCCCTGTATGTGTGCTGAGAGTCAGCACTTCACTGCCCTATGCTCTGGAACATTCTGAGAACAACCGATTCTAGATCTGGGAAATCCTCAGAGATGGCGCTTAGACTGACAGAACAGCGCACTAGACACCAATGAGAAACAAGGAAGGGGCTGAGGGGCGGAGGCTTAGCTTTCATCTGCCTTCCTTGAACACATCAGGATCATGAGTTCAGATCCCTAGAACCTACACAGGAAAGACGTGGGGACACAGTGTCCCCCTGTGATCACAGCAGAGGGCAGGGACAGGCAGACCCCTGAGACTCAATGGCCAGCTTGCCTAGCTAAATCAGTGAGTTTCAGGGTGAGTGAGAAATTTTACCTCAAAAAATTCAAGTGGAAATCCATCAAGAAAAGACCTTGGACACACACACCTGTATGTATACAAAGGCCTT
>NW_004949096.1:16911927-16920332 GCF_000317375.1 Microtus ochrogaster | reverse complement strand
CCTTGGACACGTGCACCTGCATGTATGTACACATGGGCCTTGGACACGTGCACCTGCATGTACACATGGGCCTTGGACACGTGCACCTGCATGTACGCATGGACCTTGGACACGTGCACCTGCATGTACGCATGGACCTTGGACACGTGCACCTGCATGTACACATGGACCTTGGACACGTGCACCTTCCTGCATGTACACATGGGCCTTGAACACGTGCACCTGCATGTATGCATGGGACCCAGTGAGATAGGTTAGTGGGCAAAGGTGTCTTCTGCCACGCATGATGACCTGGGTTCCATCCTGACGGACTCACATGGTAGGAGAGAAGTGACTTGTGCAAGCTGGCCTCTGACCTCCATATGGACATCATGACACATCATGGCAGATCCATTCCCACAATAAATACATTAAAACACAATAAGAAGTTTTTTTTTTTAATCCAAGCATACACTACTCCCTCAATTCCCACCCCCACACAAGGAGCTCAATAAATCAGGGATAATTTGCTGCCTACTTGTGAAGCTTATTTTCTTCTCAGCTGGGCCAACCTTCAGCAGTGTCTAAAGGATGGCACCCCCAAAGGCCTCAGCTCAGTCCCCCTCTTTAGGGAATCTCATTCATCTCATTACTTTAAATCCCAGCTCTAATTTCATCACTTCATATCTGCTCAGCCCTGCAGGCCACTGAGATATCCAGCGTCTTTCCGGCTACCCTGCCTGGGTAAATAAAGGTTCTCTCTACTACCATGCTGAACAGTGCGTACGCTGCACCTTGTCATCTGACAGCACTGGTTACCTGCACTAGACCTCACCAGATAAGGCTTGTGGAAGCTTAAGTTCCTTCACACAGAGAGCGACCGGAAGGTCAACCTATTTTCCCTGAGACTGCAGCCATTCCCTTTCTTCTGTCTGTTCCTCCCAGCTGTGCACAATCCTTTCCAAGTTGCTATGGTCCCAGGAGGTGCTGTGTATGGAAAATGGAGGATTAGCTGAAGGGAACTTGACTTTCTACACTGCTTTTGGGAAGCAGTCATCCATGCTGGGGTGGGACTGCTCACAATTCAGTTTTTGGGGCTCACTCATGCTCCTGTCGATAAGTCCAATAAAAGCATTGGTTCACCCAGCTAGAACTCGAGTAGAAGTGTTTCTTCAGTTTGCCACTGGTACCGTATCTAGGATGGTGTTTACAGGAAAAGTTAAGAATGGCTCAAACAGAACTCAATCTCACATCCCAGAAAGACCCTTCAAGCTTCTCTCTCTCAGTCAGTTGCCCCACTAGCTCAAGCCCAGATGCCCAGGTAGCCTTTGTCCTCCTTTCCAGATCTATTACAACATCCTGCTGGCTCTATTTCCGCCACCTCTAACTTTACTTCTGCACTCCCTGGAGCTCCAACCAGATTCCAGGACAGCCACCTCTTCCTCTTCCCTCAAACCGGAACCGGCCAGCATCTCTAACAGTACTAGTCTAGAAGAACTACAGGTATTCCTGGCCTCTGGGCTCTTTCCTAGCATTACATGTTATTTTTGTTACACATTTATCTATAGAAGTGATGTGGTCATGTTCCAGAGTGACAAGCAGCTTCCCATCACTTTACGACACGGAGCTTGAGGAGAACATGTGGATGCCATTCTCCAGGGCACAGCCGGGTGGTTAGCAGCAATACCCCTCCTTTGGAACTACTTGGGGCTCTCATAAGAGAACCACACACTGGGGGCTTAGATTAGAAACTTCTGAATTCCAGGAGACCAGAAGCCTTGAGTCAAGGTTGTCAGGGCCACGTCCCACTGACAGCTGTTGGCAAAGACCCTAACGGGCCCCTGGCTTGTGGTGCTTGGCTATCATTTCTTCTGTTTCCTCCTCCTCCTCTTCCTTCTCTTCTTCCTCCTCCTTCTCCTCCTCCTCTTGTGCCAACAGTTGCATCAACTAGCCCTCCATCCTTACAGGATCAAGTTTCCTCACTCAAGTCTGTCCAAGTTCCAGTTATGCACGGACTCCAGTCTTCACCATTCAGGCCCCGCCCTGGCGGTCTCATTTTAACTTAGTTAACTCCGAAAAGCCCACTGTTAAATAAAGTTACAACATGAGGTACTGAGTGAGGGTCAGAACTTAAACGCATCGTTTATGAGGGGACATAGTTCAACCTCTAACATCTCCTGGAAATTTTAGAGAAACATTCCACCTGTAAAACAAACAACAATGGCTTCCGATTTCACCAAGAATCATACACAAGGACCCACCGCCACATCAGCTTTCACCATGTTCTCCTTTGTGCGCTGTGATCCTGACTAGACCCTAAGCCCTTTGCTTCTGCTGTGTCTTCTGGAACATTTTTCTAGCCTCAAAAGGCTGGCTCCTTATCACCAATGGAGCCTCTGCTTAAGCATCAACACCTTCAACAGGCCCGCTTAGCATCTCATATCAGACAAATGCCACTGGTACCCAACCCCCGCCCCCATCATATACCTGCAGCACCTGCTCCTCTTTATTAAATTTTCACTTGTGCTATCACTTTAGCTAGTGATTAATTTACTTCTTTCCAGTAGAGTTCCCACTGGATCAGGACGGAGATTGTCTCACTGTGGTATCCAAGTCCGAAGAACAGCAGGACACACCACACCACAGCACCCCTCACTGGCTGCTGAGGGCACAAAGGGGCTGGGAAGGGAGGTGGAGCCTTTCAGTTTTATCACAGCCAGAACAGTGCACTCAGCCATGGAAGAAGGCCTGCATAACACACACTTGTGGTTAGTGTCAGTGACAAGCATGAGGACTCTGAGTGTGACAGGCACAGGAAGAGTCTCCCACAGCAAGTCACAGAAGCTGGGGGAGGGGGACACAGAATATTTGCTGAGTCACTACACTGTCATTACACTTTCTACCCAGGAAATCATCTCCAGATTTTATGGGACATCCAACCTGTCTCATGGGTGTGGCCTGGGGGTCATAAGGAGAGCTGTCCCTGGTGTGATACCAGTGCATCTATCAGGTTCTCAGACTCACAGCCTTGGCTTCATTAACACCATATTGTAACCAACAGACCTAATGGGCTACAGAGATCATCCTAATAGCTGCAGACAAATGAATCTATGTCAAGTGTAACCCGGCTGTGTGAGCTGCTGTTTGCTCTCTGGTATGGAGTATGTGTCTCAGCAAATTAAAATAGTACGAAGCTATGATGGTTTTATAGAGGCAAGGGCACAAACAGTCATAACTCTATCTGTGGATCAGGACACCCAAGTCACAGCACCTTGCTGGTTAAGCTTCCTAAGTGGACAGTAGTGTCTGAATGGCCCTGAGCACACACAGCTAAGCAGCTGGAAAGGCAGGATGCAGGCCCGTATCCAACTCTATCGGCATTGCTGAAGACAGCAGTTGCCTTTCCTGTTGATTTGGATACTGAAATCAAAAGAAGGCAAGTCCCCTTCTGCTCTCAAAGGGCCCTCCCCCAGCCCACCTGCCACCATCATCCATCATCACTATCATCCCCTTTTCGTTATTATTGTTATTGTTATCTCTCAGTTTCAGGGTCAGATGCTGTTAAGATTTCAGTATGGAGATCTTCCTGTTGGCTGAAGTCACTTAGCTTCTCTCCAGGACGTAATCCATGACATCCAGTCACAGGCCGCCAAACTGCAGTGTGCTGAAAGGCACCAGAGGAGTCCTTGTCCTGAGTCCTGGATTCCCCTGGAGCCTTGCCTAAGCTCTGTTCTTTCTAGGCCCCTGGCCTTGACTTACTCCAGGCAGCTGGATCCAATCAAGACGCCATCCTTACTACTTCATCTGTAACTCTGCAGCTGACTACAGGATCAGAATGAGGGGAGCAGAATGGGATGCCCCGCCCCCCCAAATCAGCCAGGATAGAACCAAACTGGTATGCACACAGTAGACATTTTCCCAGCCAGAGCAGCAGCACTGTCCACTCTGTGCCCCTCTCCTCGTGGAGCACCCCATTCCAAGTCCACTCCTTTCTCCTCTGGCGTCAGACCCTTTGCATCTGCAGGGTGGGACTCGGAGGCGCCCCCTCCCACCTACATCAACGATGCTTCCTACTTCACTCTGGTCTAGTCACAGGCCTTCTAAAGAGCACCCTCATGGACAGTCAGCAGCATAGTCCTGAGGATGAAGAGCCCGGAACACTCTGGACTTTCTATCTGAATACAGATTACAGCTACAGAATATTCCTACTGCTGCTCCTTCCGTGCTCTTAACCCCAAACACCCTTTTCCTGATCACAGAATTTTTCTATTCTCAGGACTAACAGATGCAATTACCTGGTCCATTTTCTGCTTTCTTTAAAACAAAACAAACAGTTCCTCAAACTGAAAGCCATGAGGTTTTCTGTGGCTTCCCACCGGGTAAGGCAAAGCACTTTTGCCATTGTTCACAGTCTCAAGAGGCAGGCTAACTGGACCCTTGCATCCATAGACACTGCACAGGGCACACGGCCAAAGAAGACGGCTGCCCCACTGGCCCAGTCACGGCGCCACATTTCCGTTTCCCTTTTCCATCTGGATTAGCTGGTTGCTAATGTCCTCGTAGGGAAAGATCTCTGCTCCTTCCTCCTCCCAGGGTGATGTGTTTCAGGCTGTGGATTTCTGAACAGACTGGTCTGGATCAGTGCACTCTGTTAAATGCCATATTCATGAGAGCGGTCCATAAATGTTCCTGAAGAGAAACACCGTGCTGCATTCTGAGTCAGCCTCCTTCCTCCTCAGAGAAAGAGAGGGAAGGATGCAGCCACACGTGGTGTCCATCTGGAGGTGCAATCAGGACACCAACATCAAAACAGGCTCTCTCTGAAGTGACTGTTACAGCCACCCCCCCCCCCAAGGCACAGTCCCACATATTGCCCTGGACTACAGAGATGTGTTTCAGGACAACTGAGACAAAAGTGCAGGAAGGGGAAGCTATGCAGGACAGGGCATGCCTGTAACTCCAGGATGAAGGAGGCAGGCACAGGATAACCATGACTAAGGGGCTAGCTTTGTTTACACAGCAAGACCCATGTCTCTCCTGATAGAAAGCAACAGCATGGCTAAGAGGCAGTGTATATGTGTAAACATGGTTCCAAAGGTTTCATGTTTTTCCTTGCATATATTTCTAGGTTATATCAACTGCTAAGAATCACAGTGACACAGAACTCTATGAACTAGCTCAATCCCTGTGGTCTCATGGTCTCATGCTTGGGCAAGGCAGAGCTGAAAGGAGTCAGCAACAAGTAAAGGTATTTAATGAGTGGTCTCATCCTTCGTACTTCAGGGCAGCATGCTTCCTTCAGGAGAGTGTGCTCTGTCCTGCACGTGGACCAGATGTGGAGGCAGTAGCTGGCCGGCTTCCATTGAGAAGCCAGTTACAGGATTCATTCATGAATGTGTGTGTGTGTCCATGCATGCACATATGGAGGCCAGAATACTGGGTGTATTCTGAGACAAGGTTTCTCACTGAACATGGAGCTAAGGCTGGTGGCCAGCAAGCCCGACATCCCTGTCTCTGCTCCTCCATCAATGCTAGTGCTATGGACATGTATGTGGTCCCACCTTGCTTTTCATGTGGGTGCTGGGAGTTTCACTTGATTCCTTACACTGGTATGGCAAGCTTGACTAGTGTTCTTCCCCACCAGGCCTTCTCTCGAGGCCCCAAACCCACCTTACTTGCAGCTTGCTGAGAAGTGCAAAGGGGGCTGATGGGCTTCACTCTTAGGCCAGACTTTGCATCACACCCGCAGATGGTGCTTTGTTAAGAGGGAGCTCTGTGGAAAGCTAAGAGCCTTGGTTCACAACAGGGGCACAATGCTGACTAGAGACATCTAGAGCTAGAGCATTGTCACCCAGCACTGACAGATACATGGGTAAACAGCATGTTTTACGATCAACCTGTGAGATCACCTCAGTCTGCCTGAAGGACCCTTTCAAGCCATGGAAGAGTTTTCATTAAAATCAATCAACCCAGCAGGAAAACTAGGAGCATGGGAACCCTCCAGGGGTTCGGTGGAACTCTCATCTGTCCAGTCTGACTGGGGGCAGGGCTTTGGCAGTGGGTACATGATGTGCTTCTCATCTGTCCAGTCTGACTGGGGGCAGGGCTTTGGCAGTGGGTACATGATGTGCTTCTCATCTGTCCAGTCTGACTGGGGGCAGGGCTTTGGCAGTGGGTACATGATGTGCGCTTATTTAAGTGACAGCTTCAGGTCAGTGCTGAAGGCCCGGGAATGGGCTGTGCTTAGTTCTAGTAGGAACGGGATTGTGTCCATCTTTCAGTGGTGGTCATTACTGGGAAGGCATTTCTGGGAAAAGCGGGTTTTGCGACACCCGCCTCATCCTTGAGTCAGTATCAGCTGTGGGAAGAAGACGAATGCTGAGTGATCTGAAGCTCTGAGGCCTGGTTCACAAGCTGTGTCCAGGAGCTGCAGCCTTCAAGATCATCTGGAAGGGAGAGGTATTCATCCAAGTACTCATCTGTTCCCTCCACAGATGGGAAAAACTGACCTAAGGAGGAATCCGCCATCTAAGTCTACACTGCTAGGTTGAGCCTGCATGGTCGATCCAAAGCCCCAAGGCAGCCCTGCTCATCAACCTTTATGGCTTCCCAGCATTCTAAGAGGTACCCAACTCCCGAGTTCAGGCCCTCACTGGTGAAACACGACAGCCAGGTTGAGGCTAGTCTAAATCACCCACTGCACCTGGGCTCTTGAGCCTGTGTCCAAGGACAGGAACCCTGAGAGCTGCGCAGTGCACTGATCACGCAGGTGGACAGCGGAACATGGCTGCGGGAGGTGAGGGCGGAGACCAGGACTGGCCTTTGGCTTCCATCGAGCACTCGTCTTCCTAAAGCAGAAGCTTCACTGTGAGTGTGGTTTCCATTTAGAATCAGCAGCTACATGCTCATGCCTTGAAGAGAAGAGGCCCTGTCAGCTGTGTGCAAGCCAGTGTGTTTCCACAGCACATCTGAGCGCCTCCTGGAACCTCAGAATCTATGAGGCACTGGGGCAGAGGAGGAAGCACGAGCCCAGAGCAATTGAATGAAAGATTAAACCCGAGGATTCTTTATGAGGCCATGAATCTCTTCCGAGAGACAATAGAGGGAAGGAGGAGGGTGCAAGTGAGCAGACGGGAGGAAGGGCAGGATGGGGTATGCTCTTGCTAGCTCTGTGCCCCCAATTGATTTTCTTTGCAGAGCCTCAGCTCCAGTCACTGTTTCTTGGCCTGGTCTCAGGAGACTACTATTCAGTGAAGTGAAAACTATAATGAGCAAGCAAATGGCTGTTTCCTAAATCCTGCAAAGTGAGGAAAGACAGACTGTTACCACTCAGCGGATGGTTACTGAGGATTCAGAATCCTGAACTCAAGGCTGGACCAGAGGCTCAGACTGCCCCAGAAGTGAGTGAGTGGCGCTCATCACTTGAGTTAGGGACATGGGCAAGAGCAAACCTGACAAGTGTCTTCTTTTCCTCACACAGAGGAAGAAAGGATACCTGAAAACTGTTGGACTCCAATTAACTTCAAAGCCTGAATGAACTCCCATTAAAAAATAATATCACTTTATTTTTTAAATTTTTATTTTATGAACATTGGTGTTTTGCCTGTATGTGTGTCCTTGTGAGAGTGTCAGGTCCCCTGAAACTGAGGTTACAGACAGTTGTTAGCTGCCATGTGGGTGTTGGGAATTGAACCCAGGTCCTATGGAAGAGCAGCTAGTCCTATTAACCATTGAGCCACCTCTCCAGCCTCATGAATGAACTTCAAATGGTCACTTCCTGAGCAATCTCACCACTCTGCTCTCTGTTTAGTTTTGATCCACAATCAGCTAACACAAACCCTTCATAACAACTTATGTCCCACATACTGCCAAACAATGATTCAGGACAGTTTACAGAAAAAGGCAAAACTAAGGGAATCTAAACTATCAACAGAGGCTGTACTCTATGGCATTAAAAAAAAATCTAGAGTTGGTGAGACAGTGCATACAGGTGATGACTGCATGACGAAGGAGGGGCAGTATGACCACAAGTGTAAAGTCACTCCAGGCTACAAACACACAAGCAAACAACAGCAAATAGCTTCAAAATATTAGGTGCAAAACTAGGGAGTTAGCTTAGCTGGTGATGTGCTTGCCATAAAAGCATAAGGATTTGAGTTCAGTCCTTAGCACCCATGCAAGAAGCAAGGTGTGCTGGTGTGTGCTTGTAATCCTAGCACTGGAGGGAGAGGCGTGTGGGTCTCTGGGATCTCTGGGGCTCACTGGACACCTAGAATAAAGTACAGGATGAATTCAAGGTGATTGAAAAGACCCTGTCTCAAAAAAATGTTGATGGCTTCTAAGGCATGACACTTGAGGTTGACCTACTAGTACTACTACAACTACACACACACACACACACACACACACACACACACACACAGAGA
>NW_004949096.1:16893263-16911827 GCF_000317375.1 Microtus ochrogaster | reverse complement strand
AGAGAGAGAGAGAGAGAGAGAGAGAGAGAGAGAGAGAGAGAGAGAGAGATACACATACGTGTCAGTACTGTCACTGAGTTCTAGAAAGGAAATCCAGCAACAAATATTAAAGTCCATAGCTTGGAGATGAGATGTTTCTATTTTATTTATATTTGGCTCTTGGTTATTTACTGAGCTCCCATCAATATTTTTAAAATATTTAAATATATTATAACACACACATATGTAGTGATATTTTGTGTTTTAACAAATAAAGCTTGCTTGAAGATCAGAGAAGCAATGCAGCCAGCCACTAGAGAGACCTTTTGCCTCTACCAATGCTCATACCAAAGGGCGATCCTCTCCTCAGACTGTACTGAGCTCCTGTCTCCTTCCACCTTATATTCCTCTCTCCGCCCAGCCATATCACCCGTCTCCACCTCCCTAGCTCTGGAATTAAAGGCCTGGGATCCCAAGTATCACCTTTGTGTTAACTCTGTTTCTCCTTTAGACTGGATCAATCTCACGTAGTTCAGAGAGGTCTTGAACTAACAGAGACCCATCTACTTCTGTCTCCTAAGTCCTGGAATTAAAGGTGTGTGCCACCACTCCCTGGCCTCTAGTGGCTTAATTCCACACTCTTATCTTCAGACAAGCTTTATTTGTTAAAAGACAAACTATCACTACACATATAGTGATAGTTTGTGTATACACACACATACTTATATATAAGGAGAGTGTGTGTGCGTGCATGTAAGTATGTGTGTGTGTGTGCGTGTGTGTGGAAGTATGTGTGTCTGCATGTGTAAGTATGTGTGTGTGTGCGCGTGTGTGTAAGTATGTGTGTGTGCATGTGTAAGTGTGTGTGTGTGCGCGCGCGTGCGCACACACACACATGCTGGTGTCCAGAGGCCAGAGGAGGGTGCTGAAGCCCCTGCAGCTGGAGTTATAGGTGACTGTGAGACAGGAATCAAACTCAGGTCCTCTGTAAAAGCAGCAAGTGCTCTTAACTGTGGAGCCAGCTCCAGCTCCTCCCATCTGTCTGTCTGTCTATCTGTACACGCAGACATATGGAGATTAGTCATCCTTATTTGAGTTCCACCTATTTTTTGAGATCGGGGATTTCACTGAAGCTGACATTCATGGATTCAGCTCAGCTGGCTGCCCAGAGAACTCCAAGGATCTTCCTGTCGTCTCTGATTCTCTGGCTCTGGGTTATGTTGACATTGACCTCCAGTCTTCATACTTTTACCTTCTAAGCCACCCCCAGCCTTTTTTTAAAACTATTTTTTAATGTTAGACCTTTTGGAAGGTGTGTTGTGCACGCCCTTGTGTTCTCTCTGCACTGTCCTGTGGGCGTCTTCCACTTGCAGCCTGGGAACCCTCCTCAGTGGGGAGTCCGTCCATGCCCTCATTCTCTTTCTGGCTGGACTGCTGGGATTTCACTGCTGCCTTCTGAGAGTTCTTTGTCTGTCTGAGATGTTTACTTCTCTGCTGGACATGTGGTTTACAAATATTTTCTCTAGTCTGTAGCGTGCCTTTTCATCTTCTTTACAATGTCTTTTAAAGAGCATAATATTTTTATTTTGAAAAGGTCTAATTTACCAATCTGTCTTTTTATGGACTGACCTTTTGCTGTCAAGCTCAGATCTCTTTGCAGACTCCTAGAGTCTGAACTTCCACTCCCAGCCCAGTTTTGTGCTTTACATTTAAGTGTGTGATTTGCTTTTGGCTAATGCGTAAAGTTTAAGTCAAACCTCTGTGTGTGGAGACTCCAGCCTTCTAGAACTGACTCTGGAAGTCTCTTCCTCTTCTTGGCACTGAACTTGTACCTTCTGTCAAAATCCAGCTGTCCCAGACAGACCCTGGAATTCCCATACTTCAGGGAGAGGGTACATAAGGCATATATCTTGTTAACATGGGGCTTGCAGAGGAAAACCAGTATTGTGTCCATTAGAAAGTCAAGGTCCCAAGGAAGTGAGGATATGGGGAAAGGGCTGAGGCAGTTACCAGGGTGGAAAGGGAACTTGTGGGTTGGGGACAGGGAAGCAGGAACCTGAAACTTTCAGGGTTTCATTCTATAGAAGGAACGTTAATTATAAAGCTGGGATTTAGATCCCCATAGCTTACAGCCTGGTAAATACAGGACAAAATTCCTCTCTGTCATTCATTCACTGGCTGGTAGGTAGACGACCAACCCTCCAATGCACAGGGGTTACGGGGCATTTACTCCAACAGTTCTTCACAATTCTACTTACAGGATGTCAATTCAATGTCCAAACCTCAACTCCAGTCAGCCTGCAAGTATTTACTGTATAACAACTATGAGCCAAGCGTCTAGGCAGAGCCAGTGAAAATGTGCCATAATCCCTCTGAAAGGACCACACTACCGCCAGAGTTTATCATCAAGTCCAGCATGTCTGATGCACACGTGGTTGGTGCTCTAGCTGTGAGAAGTGGCCTTTTCCTTTCCTTCCAGAAATGAGTGTCAGTGTGTGATTATGACCTCCGCCCAAACCCTCAAATCCTCAGCCTAACCAAAGGCTACTGGGGAACCAACAAGTATTACTTTTAAAGGTTGCCAAGTCTTGATCTAAACCAGCTAGCAGATAGTAGCAAATACACAGCAACCATGATTAATGAGAACCCTAGGCACGGATTTCCTAGGTCTGAGAAGAAGGCTGTATGTATCAGGCTGGGGCGCTCATCTTGCTTTCTAGAGATCCATTCCACAGCTGTGGTGTCTCAAGGGCAGGGGTCACTTTGCGGCTTCCAGGGTTTTCTTCCTTCCTTCACATGGTGTCTGGTGTGACAGGGATCACAACCCTATCTTAGATCAAGACCTTAGCAGGCTATCGTTGTGTGTTCTGACAAGGAATGACATGGTCTGATGTTTGGGAAACCCCATGTGGCTTTCCTGGAAGCTCTGGACACTGCCCTCAAGGGGAGCTGGGTAGTTCAGGGCCTTGTGCTCTGTCCCTGTGCCACCCTGCCCATGTACCTGGGTTTAGCTATTAAGGCAGAAGTGGTCCAGGAAGAGAAGTCCCTCCTATCTAGAAACTAGAGCCAGAGTCTGAAGCGATGGATTCCAGAAGTGCTAGAGTTTTCTGATCAATCTCAATGACACAACAGGCAGATTTGGGACAACAGCCCTCAGACACATGGATCTTCTCAGACCTGGGTATCACTGCAGATCGCTCCTGCGCAATGAGGGGGGTGCATCACACAGACAACTCTTTAAAATGGCCTTCCTAAACCATCAGCACTAGTTGTAGACGCCCAGGACTGCCCAGGGAAAGGCCAGAGCTGCCTCACCAGCCCTCCGTAGCAGCCACTAACCTGCCTCCCTCATGAGTGTGTTGAGAGGGAGACCAGTGTGGACAGGACAGAGAGCACAAGCATGGCCCTTCCACTGATGGTTGTGTGACCACATTCTGAACTTGCTTTCACTGATCAGTGGGAAGAGGGCCACTCCACTCTAATTCCCATCTGGGTGCCTTTCCAAATGGTTGGCTGTTATTTCAATGTTCAGTATACATATTCCATTTCCTTCCCTTAATATTTGTTTGACTTATTCTCCAGTGGGGCCTGGGTGCGCTGAAAGGGCTTGGCAAGGTCAAGCCCTGCCATGGTGTCTCTCAGCACCTCCTCAGCTCTGGCTTGTCTCTGGATCTTCTTTCAGCAGTGCTCACAGCTCGAGCTATTTTCCTTCTGTCTCACAATACTTTCAGGTAGAAATCAATGCAAGCTGGAGAGAAAATGGGGCGAACAGATTTGCAGTCTGCACACTGGGAGCTGGAGATACTATGGAAAGGACAGACCTTCCAAGCAAAGACTTGCTTCTAACTACTGCCTTCCCTGTCTGCCTGGGGCAGTGCAGTCACACTGTCTGCTGAAGACAAGAGTCTGGGTGACAGCAACTCTTAGGGCATTTAAGAAAAGTAATAATCAGAGTGACAGACAGATAATCAGACAGGCAGACAGACATCCTTTTCAATACAGTCCTGTGTTATGTACAGGCTCAGGAAAAGGAGCCAGGATGGGATCCTGGGACTGTCACCATCATCAGGAAGAAGATAACTGCTCTTGATCCAACCAGTCACTACTGGCCAGACCCTGAGAAAGCTCAGGAATCTGAGGCAGCCAAGAGTTAAGGACTGGAAATCTCAGGTGCCAATTCTCACCAAAGCCTGTGAGTCTCCAGTACCCAGATTATTCAACCACTGTGGTGCATGCCCTGTTGTTGTGTGAGTTCCTTGGGGAGACAGAAAGAAAGGTCTACTCACCCAAGTGTTCTAGCTGGTCTATTTGGCTGGCAGACCAAAGAAAGCTTCTGTCAAGGCCATCTTGGGGGAATTGTCTGGGGTTAATTACTGGAGTATGGATAACTCACTGACAGCTTCAATGCTGAAAAGTCCCACCCACCTAGTCAAGCTCTCAATTCCTGTATAGTCAAGTACCCAAGATCACAGTAGCTGGGGCAGAGAGTGGTGACCTCATTCTCAGGGGAGGGTCTTGGGACTCCCTACTCCTCCACAAGGAGTAGCATCCTCATCACCTTCACAGATGCCAGTAGTTTTGTTATTCTGTTTAACATGTTGATAGGAGCAAAGGACACGGTATCTGTGGTCCCCACAACCACTCTGTTTCTTGATGGTTACTGTCATATCCAGCTGAGAAGAAATAGCCTCTATTTCCATTCCTTTATGGATCCCTCCATATTTGTCTCAGCTATATAAAAAATGAGTTTTGCAGGGCCCTAGATAACTCACAAACTGAGCTTGCCCAGAACCCACAGTAGGAAGTGCCATAAAGAAACATCTTTCTGTAGCGTTTCCTGGATCTTCAACAAGCCTGGCTGGGTACATCTCCAGAGCAGGACTGGGTTCCTAGGGAGGTAAACAGAAGGCAGAGGACCACACGCCTGACAGAACGAGCCCAAGGCTCACGCTGTACTCATTTGTTTCCAGATCCAGCATCTATGAGACTCAGGACAGACTGACACTCTAGGTAGAGCAACACACGGACAGAGAGGTGAACTTATGTTTTTAAAGGCACTGACAACAGAATCTGCTTCTGTACTTCTGTAGGGTAGACAGTTTCCACCTGTAGCCATCGTATGAGAAGAGAAAAACCAGAATTTACTTAGAACCACAGCTTGTATCTTCCCTCCTGCTATCCCTGAATGCACATATAGATGGCTATATTTTACTAATTCTGTTTAAAATATAAACATCACACCATCTCTGATTAATTCAATTAGCCAGGTCCCCCATCACTCACTAAAACCACACTCTGGGTGAGTAGCTGCTGTTCTTCTGCTGGGCTCTCCAATCATTCCAACACTGTCTTTAGACTTTCACCACCTGGGTCTTACTGACTTTCCTGTCTCCAGTCTCTGTCACCATGAATTTATCCTGAGATCAACTTCTTTTTACACACACCTCCCAAGAGCTCTTCTATCAGCCTCAAGAGTCTGTCCATTCTCTCTCAGCTGGCCCTCTACTGGCTAGCTAACCCAACATCCATTGTTAACAGAACTTCTAGGCCCATACTGCAGCCCACACTCACTCTCAATTTCAAGCCTTGCTCTAGGTGACTCCTACATCAAGAAAACCCAGTTGGAGAAGGGACTCTGAGAAAAGAATGAGGTAAGTCGTTTTGCTGTCTTCTGTGATTGTTTTTTGAAAGTATGTAATTGGGCAGCTGTGAACAAAGTAATGTAAGTAATTTCACATAATTTATTAGCACCCGAGAGGCCTGAGCAGCCTCTGCCACCTATGGATGTCTGGGCATCAGCATCCACGCCTGACAACACACAGCCGCTCTGTTCCTTCTCACTCCCGCATGAAGCCCTAGCTATATTTATAGCCAACATCATTAGCCAAGAGCGTCTCACCTCTCTCAGGTGAAAAATGGCCAATACTTAAGAGCCACTAATAATTTTTTATGGTTGGAAATGTGGATCAAAGTATGGAAGGAAAAATAAATCCACAGGTTTGCACACTCAGCCAAGTCTCCATGGCTCATTTTCAACCACATGTTTTAAACTGTCTCTTAGAGGAGGGGGAGGGGAGTAGGAATAAGTTGCTTTTTATTTCCATGCTTTTTAGTGTCTGAAATAAAAGCAGAGGGGGCAAACATCCAAGTAACATTAAACGCTGCTACCGTTCCCCCAGGAGTCCCTCGCTAATGAGTATCAAGAACTGAATAGATACTTTCCTGGTAAAATACATAAACAGATAAATAAATTATCCCAGGCTGAAAGGAATCTCCCATCTGGTAGCTCACGAGCTTGTCAAACAAGTCAGAAACACGCAAGGCCAGAGAGGATCATTCCAAGCTCCTGACTTCGGGATGGAGAGAGAAGGGAAAGTTTTCCAGGGCCCTTTGTCTTCCAAGAGAGAAAGTGGCCCCACGGAGACAGGCAAATAACCCATGCTTTCTTCCAAGGAAATGATTACATCTAGCACTGGATCCAAATGTCTGTGCACTCAGGTCACAAGACTGGAAAAAAACTGGCCTGACCTCATTCCCCAGACCTTACTCTGTACCGCAAAGAATTACAGAGTCAATGTTCATTTAACATTTTCAAGACGTAGACTGACTTCTTTGTAGTTCAGGTCCTTGGCAGAAAAGCATGAAGGGATAGGGTTCCCTCTCACATTCCCACTGTGTTTCTATGAGCAGAACTGGAAACGCTGACAGGGTGTGTGGCATGTAGAGACCTGAGCCTCTCGCTGATCAGCTCCGAGGCTGGGGCAGGTCACACCTGCTAGATGAAGCCTCATCTGTGTGTTTATATCACCTACTGGTGCTAAGATTTGGCAAAGGCCAGACAGAGCACAGCAGGGCTCTACAAACTTCCTCTTGGAAAGGGACTGCAGAGTTTATGCTTTGCTTCCAAGCTAATAGTACAGGGAGACTGTCCCATCACCCACCTGTGACTCTTCTGTCTTTGGGAAGTGTGTTCTATGAGCTGGCATACAGTCTGCCCTATAACCCTTAAGCATGGTGTGACAGAGACAATGGTCTCTGTCAATCAAGCCTTCCAGCTCTTTGGCATGCACTACCTTAGAGTACCTACTCACTTGTGAAAATGGCACGGTCTGGGGTCTGGGGCTGCATGTGACACCTCAGCAGAGCTGCCTTCAGAACCACGAACAAAGCAGGACCTGGTCACCTCAGACTACTCTGTCTCGAATAACACAACCTGTTCATCCTCCTCTCAATGTCCAATTCATGTGCAGCTGATCAGAGTGTCACAGGGTTGCTCCAGATGCTACTCTGCATGCCCAGCAGTTTGACATGTTCCCACCTGGAGTCATAGCTTGCTTTACCTGCACTTCTGATTCCTCAGGGGCTGCAGGAAGTTTTTTGATCTAAAGTTCTGTCTCCGGACAAAAAGGTAAAAACTCTAGAAGCTTCTGGTTTCTTCCTTAGCAAGGATTCCTGATGGAAAGACCCGACTGCCAATGGGCTTTTCTATAGTCTCTTTGGCACAACAGTAAAAGACCTCTGGCACATCTTCTCTTTGACTCTCACATGGTCAATATGGTGTTTTAGTTGATTTTTTGGGGGAGGGTGGGGTTAAGCTAGGATAATGGATTTAACTACTACAAACACAAGGTCTATAGAATAGAAGAAATGAAAATGCTGCTTTCATAGAATGGCCAAGGAACTTTTGATTGTGTACACCTGAAGCACTGTGGTGACTAACCTAACCAGCTGCCTTAGTTAGTGAACTTACAAGTGCAGAATGAGCCTTCCTCCCAGTGCACCCAGAACATTAACAAGACAGGCCTAGGCTAAGCCAGTCTCACAGCGTTTCCAAGTAGCGGTTTTCTCAGCACAGTTGTATCAAACCAGTAACAAGAGAGAAAGGGTAACTTAAAAATGTGACAGGAGCAAACAGTGCTTTTATGGACGTATGGATTAAAGAAGTTAACATAAAGGAAATCACATAATATTTTAAACTTCAGGCTAACAGAAGTATGACATATCCAAACTTGAGAATGAGGGCTGGGACCCCCGAGTCTGTGGGTAAGAGTACTTGCTGTTAAAACAAGGGGACCTGAGTGAGAGTTCCATGTAAGTTTGGCATGACTGAACACGCCTGTTAAGTCCAGCTTTGGAGAAGGAGACATGTGGGTTCAGGGAGGTTGTTGGCTAGACTGCAGGTTCAGTGAGAGTCTGTGTTAAAAAATAGGGTGGAGAGTTACAGAAGAAAACACCTGACATTCTTCTTTGGCCTCTGCAACACACACACAGTCACACATACACAAAATAGACATACACATACACAGTCACATAGACACACACGAGTCACAGATACACAAAACAGACATACAATACAGTCACATAGACACACACACAAAACAGACATACAATTCAGTCACATAGACACACATACACAAAACAGACACACACATATACAGTCACATAGACACACACACAAAGACACACATACACAAAACAGACACACACACAAAAACACACACAGTCACACATACACACACTCACATAGATACACACAAAGACACAAACACATACACATAAATACACAGAGAGACATTCACACATACACACACACACACACACACACACACACAGACACACACAGAAATACACCAAGAAAAATTTATAATACGCCTGAAGCAACAATTAAAGAGAAATTTCAAGGCATATATTAGAAAAAAATCAATATTAAAACTAATGATCTGTGCTTTTAAGCCAAAAAAAAAAAAAAACCTAGAAAAAGAACAGCAATTCAGATTTACTAATGCAGAGTGTGAAATCAGTCAAGCAGAGTGGTGATTAGCACAAAATAGAGGAAGCCCACCAGAGCCAGTTCTCCAAAAGAACAATGGCATTATCAGGCCTAACCAGAGACCAGAAAACAGAAGTCAGTGTGGCCGAATATACCCACAATCCAGCCATCAGGAGGTGGAGGCTAAAGGACCATCAGCTTGAGGACAACCTAGACTACAGCGTGAGACTCTGGAAGAGGGAGGAGGAAAGAAATGACCAGTATCAAGAATAAAAGAGACATGTCATTCCAAATGCTAGAAGCTACTGTGCATGTTACATAATCTATCAGCACAAATGCAAGACAGCTGAGCAAGTCTGACTGGAACTGGACACATGGGGAAGTCAGGCCCTGAGGCTGCGCTTGGGGATGAAGAACGGAGCAGCAAGGGGTGGAGGACCCACCACCGTCAAGGAGGCCTCTGCTCCAGCTACAGAAGCAGGGTGAGCGAGGCACATGCAAACGCACCTGCTCCTGTATGTGCTTGTATAGACGAACAGACTCAGCTTTCGGATGCTGCTTTCTGATGACCACTTCAACACAAATACTGCTTTGATGCATTCAGCCTGTGAAATTTATTGACATCTCTACAAGTCCTGCTGTGGCCTGCTGGGCCTCTTGAGTTCCAGAAATTATCAGCTCTTATTTCTTCACATACATTTTAGCCACTTTTTTCTCCAGAACTCTAATGGATGACACTGTTGAATACTTTGTTACTGTCCCTCAGGTCTGTCAGGTGCCCAGATGCTACTTTGTTGTTGTTATTATTGTTGTTGTTTTGTGTTGTGTCCCCTTTTGCTGCACTTACTGAGTAACTGCTCCTGACTCACCCTCAGGCCCACTGCTCTCTCCTGCGCCTCCATTCTCCTAGGAAGCACTGAACTTGGGAGTGGATAACTTTAGTTTCCTCATTTCCACTTTGATCTTCCTGACGTCTCTCTCTTGGGGGGGGGCTTGTTTGCTCATTTGTTTCACCAGCCCAGGCTGCCCTTTTAGCACCAGCTGCTCTTAATGTCCCTAACAGCCTGTGCTCAGGGGTGACACCTCAGCTAGCTCCCCTCCTGGAAGCTGCAGTCTTCCTGAGTGGTAGGAAAACCCCAGCAGCATTCTCAGTATTTCCTTTGTTACCATCTCTTTTCCTGATGCTGTAACAAAAGCAGCTAAGGGAAAGGGGTTCATGTGGCTCACAATTCCAGATTACAGCCCAACATGGTGGGGAAGTCCCGGGGGCAGGAATACGAGAGAACTGGTCACAGTGTATCCAAGGACACAGCAGAAAGCAATGAATGAATGTGTGCAGAGACAAAGAGATCCCTAGACCTACTTGTCTGTGCCAGCCAACACAGACAAAGAACTGGGTTCTTGGCCTAACAGGAGATCCTATCTATAAATAATGATTGAAGAAGACCTCCAAATGTGTCCACACACCCATATCCACACGAAGAAGACCTCCAAATGTGTCCACACACCCATATCCACACATACATTTGTACAAACCTAAACACATACCCTTATATGCACATGCATGTACACACACACACCTTTGATTTAACATATTGTGCAAGTTTTAATTGTTGATAAAGTTTGTATCAATTTCTACAAGGTTTTGTAATTGTCTGCCAGTGACTGACATCTGTACTGACAACTCTTCAAAGCTTAGCTGTCCTTCATCCTCATGTGCTACCTACTGCCTGAGAGAGCACAGGGGAGATGTGTGTGATGACTGTGCTGTCTCTTTAAGAGAAAAGCCACGCCCACTCCCTCCCCCATCCGCTGAGGCAGGCTGATCTTCAGCTTCCTGCCTGAGCTCGCTCTTTTCCGTCTTCCTCTCAGAGAGGCAGCTTCTCTTCTGCCTCTCTCCCCACTCCTCTGCTTCCCCCCTTCTCTCTCTCTCTCTCTCTCTCTCTCTCTCTCTCTCTCTCTCTCTCCGTCCCTTCTCTCTTCCCCCTCCATAACCCCTGAATAAATATTTCATCTCATTCTGCATGTCATGCCTATCCATGTCTGTCTCTTGCCTTCCCACCACGTGTCTCCCAGCCTGGGACCAGCCACCACTCGGGGACCACAGCCGTCTCTGCCTGGGACTGGCTCCTCTCAGGGCCCACTGCCTGCCACCACATGACCCTCCACCACCACTTGGGGACCTACAGCATTTCTGCTGCCTACTGCCACCGGGGATCCTGCAGCATTTTTAATAAATCCATAATATTTGGTGTCATGACTCAGATAGACCCTCCCACTTCTCTCCAGAGATTAGGATCCTGAACCAGTGTTTTTTTCCTCCTCCCACCACCGGCTTCCAGGTTTCAATCAGTGAGTCTTCCCCATTCTGCTATGGTTGCTTCCTTTAGCTTAAATTGTGTTTGGTATGGCCCGGGGCCAATCCACCCGTGACTGAGGGCCCAGGGTCCCTCAGATCCTTCTTTCTCTCTCTTTTTTTCTTTTCTTTTCCTTTTTTTCCCCTCGCCATAAAAGGCCACTCAGAGCAGCTTCTGGCCTCTCTGGCTTCTGAGTCACCCCAACCGGATCCAGCCAGGCCATAGCACCCCACCCAGAGTCAGGGGATGCCTGGCTCATGGGTCCTGGGTGTTCACACTGATTTGCACACCGCCTATACAGGGAGACGTCCCCGTTATAGGTCTTGTGGTGCCACTGTTTCGTGGGTTTTCACAATTTCAGCTGTGGATAGCAACCATCCATGTCCATCCCCCGGCTTTTTTCAATCCCAGCCTTTGCTCCCTGCCGAAGCTTGTGGCATGGCAGCTCAGTGACAGGGCAGATCATGCTTCTAGGTCTCTCTTATTATTAAGCTTAAAATCCCTGCAGCTCAAAATTTGTGGCTTTTTTCATGCAGCATGTGACTGCTGCCATTTTGACTAAGGTCATGTGACCTCACCACCATCTTAACTGAGGTCAAGTGACTTCACTGCCATCTTAACTGAGTAGCTTTTCCATACAACATGTGACTGCTGCCATTTTGACTGGGGTCAGGTGACTTCACCACCATCTTGGCTGAGAGCCAAGTCAGGTGACCAAGTTATGCCATCTTTACTGAGGTATTCCCTGCCTGGTTCCCCAGTGTTAACTTTATTACATGGGTGACCTTACTGCCATCTTAATTGAGAGCCAGCTCAGGTGATCAAGTTTTCCCATCTTTAATAAGCATGCCCTGTCTTGTCACCCCGGTTTACTTATGTCTTTTTCACTAAATTCCTCTTGTTGACTCTGTTGCATGTGTTTTGCGTAGTGGCATGCCTTTGGTAGGGCCCACCAAGAGCATCCACTTTGCCCAATTCATGTTCACTCTCTGTGTGTGTGATCATACATGTAACTTAAATACACCTATGCTTAATGTTATAATTGTTCATTACATCTCATTTCAGACTACAAAAACAATAAGTCTCATGTTTTAAACTGGCATATACTTTTAAGTCTCTTACAAAAATACTTTATATTTAATCCAACCCTCATTTAAGATATATTAAGCTGTTCTCTACTATTGTCAGTTCTGCCGTTAACCTTCTATTGCAAGCAATTTTTTCTTCTTTCTGCCTTTTTATGAGTGTAAATCTTACCTGTTAAGAGCTAGTATAGTCAAGCTCAGACCCAGCCCTCCAGGAAGATTCTATACTGTCGTTATACCTAATAAACAGCCCTCAACTGCTCAGAGATCTGGGAAATGTGATACTTAAATATTTAATTATTAAAAAAAAACTTTTCATAACAAAAAGAGATGGGTTGGCTCCTAGCAGCAAAACTCTACTTCCTCCAAAGAAGACAGGAGACAAATGCACACACAGCAATGTCCATCTGCACTGGGCAAAACTGTCTCTCATCTAAGCTAAAGATCTCCTGATGTGGGCAGAATCGCTGGAATCGACAGCCTAGCTGCTCAGGTCAAGGTAGGCTTGTCTTCCTACAGATTTCTTAGCCCACAGGATCTTCTGGAGCCTGGCAGGCCCTGCACTAAACAGCAAAAGGCAAATGCAACCTTCAGCGACCATGGAGGACCCTGAGAAGTAGCTCTAGGTGCCAACCAAATAAGTTCTCTGTCATTGTTTAATCAGTAACTCAAGTAAAATTTTATCCTTCTCAAAGATCTCTGATAGAGTTTGATAGCTGAGAGGTTTTGTCAGTTAAAAAAGGACAACCTCACCAAACAAATTTCAGATCAAATTTTTCATAATGCTTTTCATAATCTTAAAGATACTTTTCATTGTGCAAAAATATCTGTCACAGTCATTCTGACATAAATATACTATTGTTTATACAATGTATAATGTCTAAAACTTCTGTTTTCACAAACCCAAAAATTTCTTGTAAGTTCCAGGGAGCCAAATTAAAGAATCCATCTTAAACAGGTCAGATACCCCTTCAATTCCCTGGTCCTAAATTTTTTTTTCTTAATTTAACTTCATCCTCTGTTCTGCCAATACCTTAACCAGGTATAAGAGACACCAGACAGTTCCATACCACAAACACCAGACAGGAGCAAAGAGACCAGCTATGTCAGGATGTGGCCAATACCCAGCCTTCTCAGGTTCCCCCAAAGACAATGCCCATAAATAAGCAGGAAGTAGTCTTGAGAATCCGCCACCCCAATTCCTTTGACCTGTGGTGCCTAACTGCCCGCTGTTTTATTATAAAAAAGAGATGGGAATGTAATGATTGTTGTGTCTCTTTAAGAGACAAGCCATACCCACTCCCTCCCCATCCACTGAGGCAGGCTGGTCTTCAGCTTCTGGCCTGAGCTTGCTCTTTTTCCGTCTTCCTTCCTCTCTGAGAGGCAGCTTTGCTTCTGCCTCTACCCCCTCTTCTCCCCCTCCCCCACTTCTCTCTCTCTGCTTTTCTCCCCTTCCCTCTCCAGAAACCCCTGAATAAATATTCAACCTCACTCTGCATGGCGTGCCTATCCATGTCTCTGTCTCTTGACTGCCAGCCGCATGTCTCCCTGACAGGGACCAGCCACCATCTCTGCCTGGGACTGGCTGCTCTCAGGGCCTGCTGCCACATGGGGACCTACAGCATTTCTGCTGCCTACTGCCGCCGGGGATCCTGCAGCATTTTTAGTTTTTCCATAACAACAATGTGAAGGATTTATTTTTGGTTCATGGGTTCTGGGATTTCAAGCTATAGCTTTGTGATCCCATGAGCTTAGGTAAACTATAACAGCCTCAGGAAAGCAGGGGAGAGAGCAGCAGGAAAAGGAGCTCCTTGGGAGCATGCCAAGTGACCTGCTTCCTCCACCTAGGTTCTACCTCCCTGAAAAGCCTCCCATACCACACCCTCAGTTAGGAATCCAATGTGTGGAGGTCCATTTCATAACCAAGCCATAATAACACTCTGCCTCAGGGCCTCAAATGCTCATGGGCATCTCATAGTACAAAATGTATTTAGTTCACCTCTAGGAGTCCCCAAAAATCTAAACAGTTCCAATGTTGTTTAAAAGTTCAAAGTCTCCTCTGCATCTCAAGCAAACCCTTAGCTGTGAGCTTCTTACTGTAAGCAAACAGCAAGTTACAATGACAAGGAATAAACATTCCCATCACAGCAGACAGGACAGCAGTGTGGGAGGATCAAAGCGAGATGTGCAAGGGCAAACACCACCTTCTGCAGTTCCTCATCTGCTGCCCTGGATATGTGGCAGCAGGATGTGTGCTCCAACAGAATTCCTGGCTCTACCACCTTGAGTTGGCATCTGTCATGGCCTCTGTCCTGAGTACAAGTTCCACTATGGCTTTCCTAGCAGATGTCCTGGGTCCCTGCTAACTTTAACCCCCTTGAGAAGCCACTGCATTTTAGTATCACCCCACAATCACCTGCTCTGCCCTCCTAGCAGCTGCCTGCTAGAATCCCAAGCCTGCCATACGTTGTGCCCCCCCCCATTTCTTTGAAATGTTGGTGGAAGCCTCCCCACTCTTGCATTCTGCATCCCTTCAAAACCAGCATCAGGTGGGCAATACCAAGGCCTTCCACACTTCTCTAGGCAGCCCTATGCAGGATGCTCTGTAGGCATGACCTTGTCAAGGGAAAGTATTTTAAATGAGTTTATAACCCTGTACCTTGGAACCTAGGGAGATCTGGCCAATTGCCGATATTCGCTCAGGGTGTCTTTCTATTGTCTACCCACAAAGAGTTTGGCTTCTTTCTAATGATACCAATTCCATTAACAACCACACCCTCCTTGTCTGCAACTTTCAAAGAGCTCCTTTTTTGTTCAGACTGCACAATGTTTTTGGATCAATCTGCTTTACTTTTTACAACTATTTCTTGCTGTAAATCTAGCTGAAAGCAGCTACCAATAGTCATTCCACAGTCTAAATGCTACATGTTTGGCTGGGGGCTTCACCCCAGCTCCTGGCATGAGCCCCTTTCTGTGGGAGTTGCCTCAGTCCAAACTCCACCTCTGAGAAAGCCCACCAAATGGTAACCCCTCCCCAGGGAAGGTTGGGACCACTCCCACAGGCTATTTAAACTGCCCCCTAGCGAATGAACACATGGTCTCTGGGTTTCACAGGTCTCCCTTCTCCCTCTCTCCCTCCCTCCCTCCCTCCCTCCTCTCCATGCTTTCCTGGGGCCACCCAGGAGCACTTCAGTAAACATGGGCATCTTTAATTCTGTTTGATTCGGTCTGATTGGGATTATTTGCATCAGTGGAGAGGTTCATCTTTAAGGAAATACTTAACATTACACTGTCTTGAAATTTTCTCTACCAAAGTTTTAGGACATAAAAAAGGTAGACAATTTTATTTTATTCATTTATTTTTTTGCCAAAATGTAACACAAATAGCTTTTGGTCTAATTCTGAACAGAGACTTTGTTCCTCTGGAACTTCATGAACTCAGCATTTACTGCCTACCTTTCCATCAGTGTTCATCTCTTCTGGGGGTCCATTAGTCTGGCCTGTAAAGCTCCAAATACACCATTCTAGAGCTTCTGTAGTTCTCCAAATTCTTGCAATTCCTCATGTAAACCTGCTCCAAGGGCTCATGAGTCAAATGGCCAGGATCAGTCACAGTCAGGACCCTACTCCTGGTACCCATTTTCTGTATTAGTTATTTTTCTCAACGAGGAGACAACATACCTGACAGAAGTGATTTCTGGGCAGAAGGGTTTATTTTGGTTCGTGGGCTTCCCAGATTTCAGCCCACAGTGGCTTGGCTCCAGGAACTTGGACAAGCCATCATTAAAGGAAGAGTATGAGTAGAGGGAAGAGAAGGGGGGGAGAAGGGAGGGGGAGGAGAAGGGAGAAGGGAAGGGGAGGAGAGAGGGAAGAGGATGAGGACTGAGAAGAAAGGGGACATTTACTATGGAAACTATTACAATTCCTGATAATGACGATTTGTGTTTTTTTCTTTTTGAGTGGCCAAACTTGGGAGTTAATTTGTTTCGTTAACCTTTTCAAAGAGCCAATTTTGGACATGTTGATTTCTTCTGTTGGTCAGTTTTCTACTTGACTGTTTTAACACTTGCTTACGTTTATTCTCTCCTTTTTCTCACTTGCCTCAAGTTTTACTTTTCTCCTCAGTTTCTTTTTGGTCACTAGTTTTAGGTTTTTATTTTCTAATCTGGTAATTTATGATTTTTTTCCTAAGTACTGTTTTAGTTGTATTCTGTAATTTGATTTTCCAAGCTTGGAATTTACAAATACTAATCAATTAATTTTGAGACAGAGTCTTGCTATATTTCCCAGATTGGCCCAGAACTTACTATGGAGTACATGCTAGCTTCCAGCTTGTAATCATCCTGTCTCAGTCAAGGGCTGTGATTACAGGTGTGAGCTGCTACACCTTGCTTTGTGTTAGATGTTTATTTATAGTAGAAGTATGGTAATTTTAAAAATACAAGAAAATGTTGCAAACCACTGAGTAAAAAGACCTTATTATCTGTAGTGATTGACAATTACCTACCATGTGTTAAGTACTGTGGAACACTAGCATCTGGCTGTATCCTCTAGGGCTAACAGCTGTGATGACCCTACACAAGACCTGCACAGACAGAACTGGCTAACATTACATCATGGAGAAAGAGAGAGATTCATGAGGCCCGCCCTCTCCCACAACATAGATAGGCAGTTAATGGTCGCCAGGACAGTGACTGACATTTCCTTCATTAGTGTAGTACTCATAAGTTGCCCATACTACTATAAGTAACCATAAATAAATTAATTGGATCCCCAAGATAAGATTTGAATGAAATGCTTACTTTGGTCTTCTGGAGTCCCATTTATGGAGAATAGATGTTTCTTGTCTCCCCCAGGATTGTCTATACAACAGTGGTCAACTCTAAATTCTGTTTCTCTGATTTATATGTCTAAATTTTAAACAATACCAGTGTCTTGATTGATGCAACTTTATGGTGAGTCTTAAAACAAGGTAGTGTAAATACTGCAAATTATTTTCCAGAAAGGGTTTGGTTTTTGCAAGGCTATTGTATTCCCATAAAAAGTTTAGAAATCTGGGGCTGTGGCTCAGCAGGTAGGAGGGCTTGTTCTGCAAGCATGAGGACCTGAGTTTGAATCCCAAATGCTTACACAGAACAGATGAACAAAAACCAGCCCTGGCTGCACACGCCTGCAACCTTAGCTCTGGGGATCAGAGACAGGCAACCACTGATCTGCTACCCCAACACTGCATTTTCTAGAATTTCATACATAAATAAACTCTATTCTCATCTTCATCTTACTTCATTAACTGAGCATAATCATTCTGAAAAGTACATACACTGTTACATTACTCTTATTTATTACTGAGGGCTAGGGATATAGATCAGGCAGAGTGCTGGCCTGGTTCTGAGTCTGATCTTCAGCATTGCAATGCCTCCAGCCTCTCCCACAACAAATCCTATTTACTGTTTAATCAACTCCTATTGCAGGTTATGTTGTTGTTCACTTACCCACTGGACTGACAGAGAGACACTGGTTTTGTTTTCCTTCAGGTTCTGGCTATACTGAATAAAGTTTCTATGAATATCAGTGCATAGGCATTTGCATAAACACGGGTTCTTATTACTCTAAACCTTCGATGCTGTGGGAAGAATGATGGAATGACATGGCAGGTGCCGCTATGGCTTGGATGAGGTATGTCCTCTCGTGTTCAGACGGTGAGTCCTGGCCCTCAGTTTAACAGTGCAGAGGAGATATGGGAACTTTAAGAGACAGGACTTGGCGGGAAGTTCTGGGGTTAACAGGGGCACGGTCATCAAAAGGAATTAAAGGAACTCTGTAGGTCCCAAAGCTCTGTAGAGATGAGCTGTTAGAAGACCTGACACCTGAACTACTCTTTAACTTCCTGTTTTGACATGTGATGGCTTCTTCCATACATGCTCCTCCTTCTTGTCCCTTGCTAGAGGCAAGCCGATGCTGGCACCTGCCTTTGAGACTCTTGAACTGGAATTTGAATTTATGTTTTATAAAGCCATTCAACTAGGTGTGGTGGTACACACCTATATTCTCAGAACTCTGGAGGTGTAGCCAGAAGGACCGGAAGTTACAGTCATCCTCTAACCACATACTGAGTTTGAGGCTAGCCTGGGCTAATAAGATTACATATCAAACAAAAGAAAACAAAACAACCCCCCCCAAGCTAGTCTGCCTCAGGTATGTATGTATGTATGTATGTATGTATGTATATATATATTTATTGCCTTGTGCACATGTACTTTGGCAATGGGGATCAGTCATTCATCAAAAAGTCACTGAGTAACTGCTGCGTTCAAGAAACTGGATTAGGCTGGAGAGTGCTGCTCTCTCTCCATAGTTCCTACCCTGGAGAGTG
>NW_004949096.1:16887762-16892848 GCF_000317375.1 Microtus ochrogaster | reverse complement strand
CTCTCTCCATAGTTCCTACCCTGGAGAGTGCTCTCTCTCCATAGTTCCTACCCTGGAGAGTGTTGCTCTCTCCATAGTTCCTACCCTGGTACTCATATTCTAGAAGAAAAAATGGAAACTAAACAGCAAATCTCTGAGTTAATGACTCCCTTGTTTTTTAAAGAGGTACCAAGTCGTCTTCAGCTTACCTAGGCTGAGACTGGAAGCTTCTCTGAGCTGTCAGGTGAGAGGAAGAGTGGGAACTAACAAAGCCATAATCCCAACAGACTCTGTGGAGTGCCAAGAAATGGTCTGGGCTCAGATACAATTCCCCTAGGAAATGTTAAGTTGGGAGCATAGCCTCAGGCCTGGGAGTTGTGTTGGTCTGGGCCTCAAATTTAAGAGAGCTTCCAGAGGAGAAACACGTGGTCTCTTTTCCTTCCTCCTGGTGGTCACAGCTGGGGATACCCAATAGCGCAGGAATCCCATTAAACCTGGATATTTCTTAATTTGGCTTGTTGTGATTTGGCTTGATTGGGATTTTTGCATTGGCAGAGAGCTAACATTAGGAAAAATTCCCAACAGTATTAACTTATTTACTTAATTGAGGTTGCTAATTGCTGCATGAAAATTAACTCTAGGCTTTGGAGTGGAAGCTAGACTTAAAAGCACAGTGTCCTCCATCTTCTGAATCCACACTCAACTGAACACCATCAGAAAATACTTTGAACAGAGAAGTCAACAGGAACAAGTCTCAGAAACCCCAGGAGAATCACGGCATGGTCATGGTGAGGACTGCAGTCACAGTAAGGGTGGTGGCACTACCATGGCTTCTGCCAAGTGCTTCCTGAGCTGCCTGTGTGGCGGGAACTATGAAATTTACCCTTAGGGGTGGGGGGTAGGAAAGAAAAAGCTAAGAAGGAGGTTTCATCTCAAGGGTGAAGGAGATCTTGGAGATGCCTTAGCTTTCTTGATTAGACCTCCTTCACTGTAACCAGAGACAGCGACCGGTCAGAGTCTGACTATCTGGGCACTATCTTTGAATATCCTTGCTCCCACTTCACTTCTGCCCAGAAACTGAGCAAACAGGTACGTTTTGGAACTATTGCACTGATAAAGAGGTCCTCTCCCCTGGTTTGCCCAGAGAAACACTTTACAATTTTCTTTCTACAGAAGTGGGGAAAATGGTGTCTTAGGATTTCTACTGCTGTGATGAGACACCGATCAAAGGCAGCGTGGGAAGGAGAGTGTTTATTTCATTTACACCTTTAGTCAATCATCCAGGGAAGTCAAGGCAGAAACCTGGAGACAGGAGTTGATACAGAGGCCATGGAGGAGTGCTACTTACTGGCTTGTTCCTCATGACTTGCTCAGCCTGCTTTATTACAGCATGTAGGACCAAGACCAGGGATGGCACATCTCTCAATAACCTGGGCCCTCCCACATTATCCTCTCAATAATCTTGATCATTAATCAAGAAAACACATCTAACACTGGTCACAGACTAATCTGCTAGAACATTTCCTCAACTGAGGTTTTCTCTCACAAAATGACTCTAAGCTGGCCAGCCAATGTGGTACAGCAAATGTCACTCATATCCTAGGTATGATGACCTAAGCCACTTCCTATGAATGACAGTAAATCTGAAAGATGAGAGAAAGCAGGCTCTGAAGGTGCTCCCCCATTTCTCACTGCCCAACACCTGACCAGAGGGTCCCAAGTTCATCTGTGCCAGAATTGCTTTCTCCATATTCAGATGGGACTATGTTTAAAAGCAGCACAAAATAGGGAAAACTTAGCTTTTAATTTTTGGTAGTACATGTGTGTGGGTTCCTCTTTCTTCCCTCTTAAATCAAACTTTAAGGACTCCAAAAGAAATTTATGTGATTAAATATATACGCAAAAATATGGCTATATTGAATACATTTTCATTTTTTTTTTTTAAAAAAAACAGGCTCTCATGTGTGGCTCTGGATGCTCCCAACTTGCTATGTAGATCAAACTGGTCTCAAACTCAGAGGTTCTCCTATCTCTGCCTCCCTACCTCTTCCTCCACCAGAATTAAAGATGTACATTATCATGCTGTCTTAATTTCCATTTCTTAAAAACCCAAAATTCAACAGATCCTGAGAAACCAAAGGAAATGTTTCCTTTCTCCCAAAGGCAGGTGTGACCATGGGACAAATCTCAACACTGTCCCCTGTCCAGTAGGAGCTAAGAGATGTGTATTCTCTCCTGGGCTTTGTGGGATAGCTCGGTAACCCTGCAGTGTGAGCTTTTGCTGTGTCAGCGTGCATCTCACACTGCTTGTCAGCTCCACTGCTGCATGCCAGGCTTCGACTCTGGCACTTTCCCCTGGGGAAACCTTTCCTGGTCTCCATGCTTAACCCCTGAACTCAGCCTAATCCATCAGCTGCCCCAAAGGAGCAGTGACAGAGACAAGCAGCCAGTCTGTCCATGCAGAGCTCAGAGAGCAAGCCATCTGCAGCTGCTTTCCAAATGTGTGCCAATGCCGCTACTTCTGGACTTACTCACGTTTTCACTGCTGTGGAGCCAGGGGCTGGGGGCACAGGAATACTCTGCTTGGAAACAGTGATTAGACTGTTTAATGCTAAGACAGGTTTTAGAAAAGGGCCCCTGGGACTCTGGGTACAATTGTCACTGGGGAACTGGGCTTCTCCAGGACTTCAAAGATAGCTTTCTAGCCTACTCTCAGGCATTTGACGGACAGGTGAGTAATCACAGCTCTAGAGAATGAAACACCTAGCCTTTTGGTGAATTGCCGAAAAGAGCCTTACCTCATAACCAAACTGCAGCTCGTCAGAAGTCAGCATGATGATGTCATCATCGATGGCCAGGACAGCCTCTGTCTCAATTTCATCATACGGGAAAAAACGATTACTCAGCTTGTTTTCTGCAGTCCTCACAACTTTCAAGGGAACACGGATTTTAGGCCAGAGAGATTCTGGAAGAAGAATAAAAGGAGGTCTTTATTATTCCTCTAGCTCTGTGAGGAGCAGGGCTGGCTTCCATGAGGGACTCTTAAGTGCAGCAGTCCCAATTGTGAGGGGAGGCTCCCCCCATGTACCATCCTCCTCAGGCCTTTACGGCACTAGCAATTGCTCCAACTCCCACCTGGGGTCACAAAAATCATCAGCCTCAGGACCTCTCCTCCCTGAACTCTTCCTCTCCTGGCAGACACTCTGCAAAGCGCTTCTGCCCCAGTGCGCTCAACTCAAAACTGTCCTGCAGGTCTGCGAGGAAACTCAGCTCCTGCCTGACGGTGCCTGCCATCTGCTGTACAACCATGCCAGTCGTGGTGGGCGCACATGCCCCTGGCTGAGTGCTGCTTTCCTAACTCAACACCTCACCATCCCTCCTTGACTTACAGGTTTGGTTCCTAGGCATGACAATTTACAGAGCAAGTATCAGATTTCAGAGTCTGACTATGTGGGATCTCCTAGTACACAGAAAACAACAACCGGTGACTCTCCCTGTCTGGACCCCATCTTACTGGGAAGTGACTGGAGCAACTCAACTGACGGTTCACTACTGTAAAGTCTGCTTTAGCACACATGAAGGCTTTCTTTCTTTTCCTCTCCCCTCTTCGACGTGCCTGGCAGATGGCAGGCACTCACCAATATTAGCTGTGCTTTCCCTTGGAAATCTCCGTTTGTTACAAGACAATGCATTTTTCTGAGTTCTAGTTAGGAGCAGCAAGGTGGCTCACTTTAGATTTAACACACTACCCTGAGCATCCGGTGGCACAGTTGCAACTCAGTCTTCCTATGCCTCCTTTTCTGTTTGTTCTTTGAGACACAGTTACTATGGAGCCAAAGCTGGCCTCAAACTGTGATGCTCCTGCCTCAGTCACTTGAGTGCTAAGATTATGCTCCTGGCTCACTGTGCCCACTTCTAGGTAGGGAGAACTCCCGCCTCACAGACCAATGAACTTGAAGACGTGGAACTCTGGCCCTGTTAATTCCACAAGGCAACAAAACAGCTCCATTCCCCCCTGTGCAGAAAGGTGGCTAGCTGCTAGAGGTAAGTGGAAACATGCCTGTGTGCTGGATGGAATCTGGACTTTCACTTAGGGAGTGTGTACAGCTTGTTCACCCCACAGGCATTTCCACATTCTTTACCTATATATATCCAAAGAATCACTCGAGACGATGTCCATAAAGAGCTAACTTGCCCCTGTAGTCTTTGATGGGGAAGTTTTAGAGAGTGATGAAAGCCAAGGAGGGTGATATGGGCTACAGATGGAGGCCCAGAGTGAGTCACGGCTCCTCAACACACACAATCACTTTCCCCGGACTAGGTGAAATCTGGGTACCAATTTAGCTCTGACCAAAGGAGCCTCTATGAAAATGGTGCAGGGCCATTGGCAGCCCAAGGCAGGGCCTGAGAGAATTCTGGCCTCTTTTCACCTGTTCTGGAGAAGGGCAGTCTTAGCCTCAGGCTTTGGTACTCCTGCTGGGCAGACTCTGGAGTGCAGAAGCAGAGCATGAACACAGGACAGACAGACAGACAGACAAACAGACACACACACACACACACACACACACACACACACACACACCCCACCCAAGTGTGACTTTAACCCTGGAAAGGCTGTGTTTAAAAACATTAGGACAGGTAGAAGAGGCAAAATGACACCTTAGGACACACAGGAGGATAGTGCTTCCAAAACAGCTCACTTTCTGAGTCTCTGACATGGATCTAGCTCGTCTACATAATTTCATACGGAGAACTGAAAAAGATGGACCAGACTGGCAAGCTCAGTGCAAAAGGACAAGCTCATCACCATCTCTGCCGTGTGCAGCTTTGTGATTTAGGCAAATTATCAACCTGGGATTCGTTTTTCTCAATTGTGGAAGATGAGGATGACAGCAGCTTCCTCACAGGCTGCGACGAGAAACTGGAGAGGACCCGTGTGAAACACTTAGCACAGTACATGAGAAACTGGTGAGGACGCATCTATGTGACACACTTAGCACAGTCCTAGGACATGAGAAACTGGAGAAGACACGTGTGTGACACACTTAGCACAGTCCCTAGGACGTGAGAAACTGGAGAAGACAAGTGTGTGACAGACACACTTAGC
>NW_004949096.1:16884223-16887662 GCF_000317375.1 Microtus ochrogaster | reverse complement strand
GTGTGTGACACACTTAGCACAGTCCCTAGGACCCTGGTATCATGGGTTCTGTAAGTATACTGACTGGTTTTTGTCCACACTAAGCATCCAAAGAGGTGTGTGTAAGCAAAGGGAATGTCTCTACAACAGTGGCAAAGGTGTGTGGTGTTAGGTTTGACTGAAGCAAACCCTGAACTGGCCACCGCAGAAGGGCTCATTTGCATAGTGGTTCCCTAAGACCCGACATCCCCAACCCAGAGTTGAGCTCAGTTAAGGGAGCATTGTCCCTCTTCCCTGCTGCTCCTTCTGAGTGAGCTATGCTGACATGCCCAGCTCCATCCTGCCTACTAAGGACTAGGGATAGAGGGCAGCTCTTGATGTTAATTCAAACCTGGAACTGACTAAGCCTAATGGTTGAATTTCTGAGAATTATGTTAGAATTTTGATAGGAATTGCATTGAATTGGTAGTGCGGTAGCCCCCATATGCTCCTGTGTTTGAATTCTTGGTCCCCAGTTGGCTAGAACTGTTTGGGAAGGATTAGAAAGTTGGCCTTGTTGAAGGAGCTGTGTCACTGGGGGTGGGCTGTGAGGTTTCAAAAGCCCACACCATTCCAGTTGTCTCCCTTTCCGCCATATAGCTGTCTCAATGTGAAAGCTCTTAGCTACTGCTCTAGTGCAGCGCCTGTTTGCCTGCTGCCATGCTCCCTGCCACAATGGTCATGGATTCTACCACCCCCTGAAACCATGAGTTCCAAATTAAATGCTTCCTTTTATAAGTTGCTTTGGCCTTAGTGTCTATTCACAGCAATAAAAAAGCAACTAAGACATAGGATGGCCATTTTCACATTATGAATGCTATTAATACTGAGCATGGAGCTCTTTCCATCTGGTATCTCCTTCAATTCTTTCTTTGATGTCTTAAAGTTTTATTTTACATGTTTCCCACTTGCTTGGTTAAAGTTATCCCAGATAGTTTTTAGATGATGTGTATTTAGAAGCTTCACCCCTACTAGTTAGCATTCGTGGTATGGAAGGCACTCTGCACACTGCTAGAGGAGAAGGATGGTCATCAATATCACCCGGTCACAGACTCTACAACCTACAGCAGTGATCTGCCTGCCAGATACAGTGGCCCAACACTGGCACAAATATTATGGGAGTAATCAACTACTTTCTGATTGGCTCTAAGGCCCACTCGATGAGGTGAATCTGTATCTGACACCGCTGACCAGCTAAGCCATGGGTCTAGGGGAAAACCACATACTATTGTTCTGCCAAAGGAACACAGCAATAAAATGACTCCAAATGACACTCTGCTGTACTGATGGATCAGTGCCTTGCTCAGCCATCATCAGAGAAGCTTCTTCCTGCAGCAGATGGGAACTAGGACCCACGACTGAGCAACATAGAGAGAGTGAAAGACATTAGAGCGCTCCGTTCTCAGTGGGATGTCTTCATCAAAGCCTTCCCCTCAAGGCTCAGAGATCTATGTGGAAGAGGAGGCAGAAAGATGGTGACAAAGGTGATGGGTGACTCCAAGGAAACAGCGTCTTCCAGACAGCAGGACTTCTGCACATATGAACTCCCAGAGACTGTGACAGCACGTACAAGGCCTGCACAGTTCAAGCCAGCCAGGCTCCACTCTAAGCAATAAGCTATCTGCAATTGATACCCAGTGGCAAGTCTCACTGGGTATCTAAACCATACTTAGGGCAGGCCCACACCCAGGAATATCACAAAATGAACTCAATGGTATTTTTGCAGATCTTTAATCTCATTTTATTTTGTTTGGGCATTTTGTCTTATAGGTCTTTTATTTTTTATCTTGACTTCTGCTTTTGTGTGTGTGTGTGTGTGTGTGTGTGTGTGTGTGTTTTGTTATTTATTTCTTCTTTTAAAGAGAGCAAGAGAAAGAAAAGGAACATAAATTTGAATAGGTAGGGAGATGGGGAAGATCTAAGCAATACTGGGGAAGAAAAAAAAAAACCGTCAGGGAAAAATAAGAAAGAAAAAAGAAAACTAATTTTCTTCCCCCCCCCAAAAGTTATCAAACACACAAAAACTTTAAAGATTGAATTACACCTGGAAAAAATGTACATGGCTAGGCAAATATTCTCTATATCCATTAAGCTTAGAGCTGAAGATCTGGGAGGTAGGAAGAGGGGGTAGTGGCCTTTTTCTTTTGACACACCTCAAAGACGATGTGCTGAAAACTCACTGGAGATTCTATTGCCTAGCCTACATATTTATTTAAACTTTAAACCCAGCAATTTAGACTTAACTATAACCCAAAGTTAAAAGTATTTGATTGGGTTGGAAAACGGAAAAAAAAGAAAAAGAAAATTGGGAGAGAATAGACTGCTGCCTTTGCTAATCAACATAGCAGCAGCCATGCTAACCACAACATTTATCTTAGCAAATGTAGAGAAAGTGAAAAACATCACATTCACCTCTAGTATTCAAAGCTCTATACTTTGTTTCTTCTTCTTTTTCTGATATGTCGATGAAGAAGTCTGATGCCTGCACTGACTGACACAAAGACAACAGCTGACACCCCGCCTACCAACTGAACAAACAGCCCGCAGAGATTACATGTGACAGCATTCTCCCTGAACAACTGCAGAAACAGCCAGCCCAGCCGACACATGCCACAACCTAAGACTCATCAGGCTCTTTTCTCCTTAGACTCAAGTATTCAAAAACTAAACTAAACTCATGGTCATAATATTAACCACTATATTTTAGTAAGGTCTACCAAAAATTAACAGGGCTACCCTGCTCCAAATGCAGGGCTTCACTCTGTCTTTCATCTCACAGTGCTGGAAGCAAACAACCTCTTCCTCTCACACCTGCCCCCAGAAGTGACTAAGACCACAGCTGGGAAAGTGGCTTCAAGGAGAAGCCTCTTTGGCAGGCTTTCTGCACTATTTTATTTTTGACTGGCAGATGACAACTGTGTGTGCTTATGGGGCACAGAGGGATAGTTCAGTACATATTTGTCACCAGCCGGCAGAGCCTACAGTTGGACTTGAGGGTAGGGCTGAAGGTTGGGGCTCGGTGGCCATCAGCTAAGATGGCCTTAGAGACAGGAGCAAATACAGGCACACGGCTGCAGAGTGGAAGGGGTGTCTCACTTCTTAAAGTAGGAGCATCCTCTGTAAGTGAAGGGGCCAGTCAACAGTATAGGACCTGGACCTCCAGTTCACTTCATTGGGAAAAGGCAGCTACACTGGGAAGCCAGGAGTCCCAGAGATGCTCTCCTAATCCCTGCCCTCATAGTTTAAAATTTCTTTTATGGCCAGGCAGTGGTGGCTCACATCTTTAATCCCAGCACTTGGGAGGCAGAGGCAGGCGGATCTCTGTGAGTTCAAGATCAGCCTAGTCTACAGATTGAGTTGCAGGACAGCCAGGATACACAGAGAAACCCTGTCTCGAAATAATAATAATAATAATAATAAT